>NC_060233.1:27408982-27708982 GCF_021155775.2 Neodiprion pinetum
AATCAAAGATTTTCTGTTCTGTGAATTTCTGGCTTGGTGAAATTTCCACCACTTCGATCCTTCTTTGTTTTGGATTTTTGATATCTTTACGTTCGGAATCCTGGTAATTCTGATTTTCACTTTTTCAGACTTTTTACACCCGCTCGATGACTAAACTACGCTGTGTGAGTATGTTTTAATATTCCGAAATCTAATCTATCGAAAGTTTAGTTTTACGAATTATGGCTCTATCGAAATATTAAGCCGTCGGGTTTCCGAGCATTAGAAACTTTGGTGTTTCGTAAAAGTTTGATTTCTCTGCTTCAAGTTTCACCAGCAAAAAATCCGGAATTAGGCGCTCTCGGAACTTTTCAAATTCGTAAGATCAACCCCACGCGTAAAAACTAGAAACATTTAGAAAAAAACAATTGCTATCACTGTTGCGTACTATTTTCCAAAGCCTTTCCGACGTTCAGGTCTTCCGGAATTCTAATTTTCACAGCCTTACACATTACTGGATAAAAATTTAACAATGCGTGCCTGACGCGGCGACAAAAACCAAAAATATTATCCTATATCCCGCACGAGTTATTCGAAGAATGAAATGGGCTCCGTCCCAAAATTCGCTGGAAGGAGTAAAAGTTCGTCGGCCCTGACTTTTGATGCCAGGGGATTTTCAGGTAAACTCAGAGATCCGCGAGACCGGGTAAAACCGCATCGACTCGATAGTCGAGAGCTCGAATGCACGTTGCTGTAGCACCGGTTCATCGAAACCGGGAAATCCAGACAGAGGTATGACGTCAGTAAGTGGGTCCGAGACGTCGGGAATACATCATGATTATAAACAAAGCATTGAGCAGGCTCTGCATGCGGATAAGTTGACATCTCTATACGATTACGGCTGAACATTTTTTAGTTTAATCTTGGAAAATTCGCTCGAAATGTTTTCTTAACTTTCATAAAGCACAGAAAGATTTGCGTATTTTAGCAACAATGACTCGCAACAGTCACGAAACCTCAATTTCTTCGCAAATTACAGTGTAAATAATTGTACCTTGATTCTAACTTTATCATTTACAATCGTTTTGACTTTCACCTGGTAAATATGTAGTGAATTTCATTTACACTTTTTCAGAAACAATGAACGTAAATGTACTTCGGCTCGAAACTCGTTTATCCTTCTTGGAATAATTACTGCGATTCATTGAGTCGCTGACGTTGAGATTCTTGATTTCATCGTTTACTGTTTTCCTGCAGCTGTGAATTAACTGGCATTTGACGTCAAGAGTTTCGACGAATAAAATATTTTTTCAGGAATAGCGTAGAAAATTCCATGACGTTTTGTATTAAATCGTAAAATATTTCAAATTAAATACAACGTAAAATTTCAAATTCTTATTCTCATTCTCTACCTACAGTGTGGGACAAACTATTCGTACATTATAGTATAGTAAAGTACATACAGTATGCAAAAGTACGCATAGCGCATAAATGCTTTTGTCCTTGCCATAACGGCGACTTGTTTTAATGTCAGATACGCAACATAAGATAACAAATGAAATAAAACAGCACAAGTTTGAATAAATAATTTACTTTAAAAAAATTGTTCCTTATTTTATTTAAATTCATCCACTGTACGAACACTTTTGTCCCTCGCCGTATTCAGGCTTAAAAAACGTAGAGTTCGTGTAGTAGTAAGAAATACGAAAAAAGAATTGCATCGATATTTTATCTCACTTAAGTATGTTATACGTTTTAACATTGCATCTGGGCAATTAGTCATATACGAAATTACGAAGACAATGATTCAAAAAAAATTATATTTTTTTTTTTTCACTATTGAGTACACTTTTGTTATAATTGAGTTGTACATTGCATATGTACGATCAGCTTTCTACGATACGTATCTTGTCAGAATCAAGGCACGGTGTGCAATAAGCGTTAGGAATGCCGCAGCTTTTTCCCTTTTTTCACAATTGCAAAACGATTGTTCTTGAACACGCGTTGCCTAATCCCGCATACCGTAAACGCATTGTAAACTTTTATACGGATTGTTGTTTACACGTCGGTTTTCAACTTCCCGTTTTTCTGCTTTCAGAGAAAAGAAGAAGTTATTGTCAACGCCTCGAAACTGAAAAGATGAGTTTCCACTAGATCTCGACGTTTCAATGTTTATAGAATCACCTCCCGACCATTTTCAGATGTAACGAACTGATCGGTTTTTTGGCTTTGATCGGTTCAGTACTTTGTAAATTATTTAGATAACAAAGTTCTGAGAAATAAAATAAAAATGACGATACCTAGAAAATGGATAAACGGATTTGAATGAAAATTGGAACCACAAGGTTTTTAAGATCTCTGATCACGATTCCAAAGTCAGATTCGAAAAATTTTTATTTAAATTTGGCGTGTTCAATGTACTGAGAAAAAACAAAAACATTTGTATTTTTATAAAAAATGGTACATGTAACGCTTTTTGGACCGCTGATCGCGAATTTAACGTCACCATTTCGATATTATTATTATTATCATCATTATTCGTTATTGTTTCGGTTCAAAACGATTTTGTAAATGGTCAGTTCAAAGGCTGGCTCATGTTCAGAGTAAACCCGCTCGTCAACTGTGTATCTACACGCACTATGAGCGAGGCATTGTACTTTCAATGACAAGTACTCGACATATACGGTTCCTTACAGACGACGAGAAATGCTGAATTGAAAGTGAAACTGATTCAGTTAAATGAATATAAACAAGTTCGGGATGAGCTAGTAGTGGAATTCACAACCTGACCTGCCTCGCACGTGGGGAAAAAAAAAAAGAAAACTTAAAGAATAAGACAATGGAAGAACAAAACATCCGTGATATCTCATCGAACTGCACAGACTAATAAATCTAATTTTCATTTCGTACCTAGAATTAGATTTTTCGATTCCGGTAAAAAAATGAAAGTAGTTTAAGGACCGACCGGTAACCGGAATTAAAAATTTCTCTCAGTTTGCGATAAGGAAGATGTAAAAAAAATAATAATAATAATAATAATAATAATAATAATTAGGACTGTATATACAGGTACGTAACGAAACTTGCGAGTGAACGTAAGCAAGCCGTGCAATGTATTCATGCGTATAATTAATTCGACATGTGCAGCAATCGCATGCCCGTAATTAAAGGTCTGAACTTACCTCTGGCTAATACGCGTAGCTATCTGCGAATTACGGTGCCGTTCTTCAAGCACGTTTTCCGCAACTGTCAGAGATCGTCGTTGGAACGTGTTATTCGGACGACAGCCAGCGAGCTACTATCGCGAATCTATCGGTCCGCCACCTTTATGTATCCCCTCTACTACGCCCCCGCCCTTGCGCGTGTCCAGCAGCAGTTACATAGCGGATTTTTCGCATTTAGTTGCGATAAGCGAAGACAGTTGAAAATTACGAATATCGGTACCTATTGCAGAAGGTTCTTTCTCCTAAAACCAAATTGCGCGATGTATAATTTTTATGTCACAGAATTATTTCACCGATGTTTCAGGTACGTAATTATTATCCGTTGTAACATATTTTCCGACGTCCCGATGTAGTTTTTACATAGCTATAATTCAACGTTTGTAATTTATACACATGCGCATTTCGAGTATATGTATTTTTACACCAATTATGAAATAATATATTCTTAAACAGTCCCGCAAACATTTTCTAGAATCCAATCGCATAAAACGTACAGTTACCGACCCTGTCATATTTGTTACAATGTTTTGTAAAAATTTATGTCATACCTGACATTTACGATAGTACAAACAAGATGTTAGGAACGCTGACACTGCCATATAAAGTGCGTGTATTGTCCGGTGTCCACATGCTGCATTTCAATACTGGATCATAAATATTTCAGAGATATTGTTACGTTATTATTTTTTTTTTTTTTTTTTAAATTAAAAACTGCTGGGTAGTTTTAATTTTTCGATCTGCTCTCAGTTGCAGCGAAGATATCATTGGCACTGTATTTTTCTATTTTTCACCATCTTCATAAATTCAACCCTTGGATGGTGGATCTCGTTAAAAGTTGAAGCTCAGTTCAAGCTCCTCTCTCATGTACAGCCGCGACCATCGACGATGATTACCTTCGTCAAGAGCGATGTTATAGTCTTAACAAGATTTCTTCTGCCCCTTTTACCAACCTTTTCCTCCTTTTCTGCTGCTATACTTTCGCGTCGCCCGTTAAATTAATTTCGTTTCGACACTCGTGAGCCGGAATAAAAGGGAACCTGAATCAAATTCAGGAATAATGATATTTTCATAAAATTTGGATTTCAAAGACGGTTAAATTTACAGTAACTATAGACCAAGATTATGCTGAAAAATATTATTGCTTAGACGTATAAGAATTGTTATCGTTATGTATTTGACTTTTGGGAATATTCTTCTAATATGCATCCTAAAAGTTTTTTGATACAACAAGATATTGAAATTTTTGTTAGGTTTGGTCGCGAAAAATGCATATAATTAATAATTCTTACAGTTGAGCATTTTGGTGATAAGAAATGATGAAAAAACGTTCCCGCTTTTTATTCCATCGCCATGAAAAGGAAAGAATCTGTCAGTCTGTCCGACAAATTTCCACGATGATCTTGAAACCGACTGAGTGAAAAATCTGAAACTAATATGATAGGATTTGGCAGCCAAATGAGCAGGTTTTGAAAGAAATATTAGAATAAAAAAAGTTTCTGGAAAACAAAAAATTTGCGATGTTTTTTTTTTTTTTTAAACAAACTACGAACTGAGCAAAACATAATCGTTCATTTAGAAAAAGTAATAAGGAGGAAAAAGTATTGTATGTTTGTCGGTTAGACATAAATTTTGATTCGCATAAAAAACGATCCATTTAAGACCCATGGTCGGTTTAAATTCATTTCTTAATCTTTCCGTTACATTTGAAATACCAAATCCGTTACGATTATGACTTTAATTATTAAAAGCAGACAGACTTTGAATGGTTCTAAGAGTTCCATATGCTCTGAACATATTAGGTTTAATCTAGCAGCGATTATACAGAAAACAGAAAGTAAAACTTATCACGATTGAAGAAAATTATCAATTTCCTTATTTGTTTGCATCTTTCGTCACACTGAGAGAAATTTTTAGTTCCGGTTACCGCTCACTGCTTAATTTTTTACCACCATAGAAAAATATAGTTCTAGATACAAAATGAAAAATAGTTTTGTAGCTGTTGTCTAGTATCTTTTACCATTCTTTCTAATTATAATCACTGTTACTATATTTTGATGTAACTGTTGCGGAAGTTTAATGCTTGTGCAACAATAAATTGACGTTAAAGCCTTGTTTAACTAAAAAAGTATAGTAGACCGAACAAACTGATTTTGCGTTGCAATTATCAAAAATGGATCGACGATAGCGCAAAATGGTTAGGCGTACCTCGTTTTTCGTAATTCCAACAATATTCAAACAGTTTTTTTAACGATAACTGTTTTACTCAATTTTTCTAGTTACTGTAACAAATGACATTTTTCTCAGTGCATTGTCGATCTACGTTGATTACGAACACCGTGTTATCTTCCATTGGCAAGTGAACAGAAAGTCGAGATTGCACGACGTTGGAGGTTGTTGGAAGGGCCTCGCTACTCGGGTAAACCTCGTTACGACTTCCAAGGAAGATCCAGGATTGAGTTAATCGAGTTAAACGACCATGGCAAGTCTTCCCTCCCGTGGGATAAGGAGGATCTGGAACGTTCGCAAGCCGGTTGGCACGATGAGGGATCCTCAAACCGAAATCGAGATGCAACGATTTTACTTGTTGTAGTTGTTAGAAAATTCTAGTAACACGGGTATCGTTACAATAAAATTTTTAAATGTTGTTGTAATTCTGAGGAAATGTGATGCAAATTATGACTATTTAATACGACTATAGCTGTCAATAGTAAATTTTCTGATTATTACAACGTTGAATCTCTTTGTTTAATACATCTTTTTTTTTCGACCACATCAATTTTCAAGGGTAAATACGAATGTGTTCACACATATGTAAGAGAGAAGAAGAAGCTTAATTGAGCAAGAATTACGGTCAGCTAGTGAGTCGATCATCAAACGTTTCTAAGGTAAAGTCTGTAGCTGTCACGCTTGGCCAAGCAATGTAAAAAATTTCTGCAATACCATTTTTCTTGTATTCGTCAGTTTTATATTGAATTCAATTAACGACGAGCTCCGTTGGGAGTCTTACAATTAGATGTAAATAGAACGTAGCCGACTCGACGACGAATCATCTTGATCAGAGATAAGTCCTCGATTTAATTGTATTAATTTCGATGTAAAAGAATTCTCTATACATCGAGATATGTATTTAACAGTTAAAAGTTTCGTTAATAGTTGATAAGTATTTGTTTACG
The DNA here is from genome assembly GCF_021155775.2 of Neodiprion pinetum. NCBI lineage: Eukaryota > Metazoa > Arthropoda > Insecta > Hymenoptera > Diprionidae > Neodiprion > Neodiprion pinetum. The sequence goes on from NC_060233.1 coordinate 27,415,359, forward strand.
TATGTGTTGTGCGAACGAATGAACAAAGGTAATTATCAAGATGAGTTTTGACATGAATCATCACCGAATAAACTTGCCTCCAAATAAATAAATAACGATCTGAGAGGAATATGAATTAAATCTCATTTTTCACGCACGATATATTATTAACTTGATAAGTTCATCACCAATTTATGACTGTAGCAACAGTTACCAAGAAATACCGTTCAACCGACCATAATCAAAAAAACCATCACACTTACTAGAATAAACTTTCTGCACATAGTAAGAAAACTAATTTTCATTTTCTAGCAAGAATTATATTTTCCGTTCATAGTAAAAAACGAAAATAGTCAAGGACTGCGCAGTGATCGCGACTAGAATTTATTTTCAGTGTGCAACGCGAGCACCGAATCGATAAGATCGTTTTACGGACATCGGTGGCGAAGGTGTGTGAAACACGTCACCTTGTTTCTGCAACTACGATACATTTTACGCATTATACGTGGTCAAGGTGTTAATAGTAGATGCGATCTGTTCGGCTCAATCGGTTTACCCGTAGCTATATAGGGTCCTTGGAAAAATGGGGCATTCCAAACTTTCATTACGCGGCTTCGTTAATAAGCCATTATAATGGATCTACGGGTGTGTTGCGTAAGCGATTTAATTTCGGGCCTGAGACGCACGTTTTTCTGGGTATTAAAATTGATACGATCGTGTGATCTCCGAAATCGCGATATACGTAAGAATTATTCATGCAGTGCGTAAATCTTCTCAATTTGCGAATAATTGACGTACAAGCAGAAGAGATATTGAATTGAGATTAAAAATCAACTAGTTACGAATTTGCAAATTACACTCGTACTCAAGACTAGATTCTGTTCAAAATTCAATACCGCGATTAAATTATGTATTTTCTGTAGCTTATCGATTACTTCATTTTTATGAAACGGAGATTTTGATCTCCGAGTGTTTCGAGTCCACAGTTTCTCAAGTCTGAGAGGAATCAAGGAAATCAAGAAGCCCATTGAACGCCAAGTCAAGCGCAATTAGGGAGTCAAGTAGAACTCGGATTGCCGTATCGTGTCCCTCATTGTTCGAGAGAAGAGGGCGCGATTTGTGATCGATGTAATGAAAATTGAGTTTAAGAGACGATACTGGGGTTCGTTATCTAAATCCATCCCGTCAATTCAACTTTTGTTTTGAAAATATTGCAATTGCGATTATCACTCGTTCCACGTTATTATACAGTAACTAGAAAAATTCAGTAAAACAAGTATCATTAAAAAAGCTGTTTGAATATTGTTTGAATTACGAAAAACGAGGTACGCGTAAACATTTTGCGCTATCGTCGATCATTTTTGGTTATTGCAACGCAAAATCAGTTTCTGAGGTTTACTCTACGTTTTTAGCTAAACAAGGCTTTAACGTCAATTTATTGTTGCACAAGCATTAATGAGAAAGAATAGTAACGGGTAATAGACTTTCCGGTAACAGATAGAAAACTGATTTTCATTTTGTACCTAGAATAATATTTTTCGATTGTGGTAAAAAATGAAAATGGTCAAGGACCGAGCGGTAACCGGAACGAAAAATTGATCTTATCGTAATGTTCTAAATTCTATCCATGATTGGCGAGAATGTTTAGAATTGATTGAACAGCATCTGATTGATAGAGAATCCAAGCTCTATGAGTCGGATTGAAGAGACTGGTAAAATTGATCAAGATACAATTTTTTCTGAAACGGTAGGATTTAATATCGGCCTAAAGAAGAAAATCTAATTTTAGTGAAAAAAAATCAACGATAATGAACTGAGTCCAAAAAAAAAGAAATTTCATCCGACAGGCCGAAATATTACACCGAAACTGACACAGAGTGCTGAAAAACGTTAATTCTTCCATTTACTCTGCATCCATCATCTGCAGTTACAGAATTTCAAAAAGCTTAAATTTTTACGAGTAAGAAGTTTCTTCTCTGCATGCACGATGTATAAGGAGACTCTAATGTGTAGATGTTGTGTTTACCCTTTTTAAATCCTTGCTTCCGATGAGAAGCCCGTAAGACCAGCAATGCCGTCTAATAAATAAAATAAAAATAATAATCTCTTAAATTTTTACATTGAAAGAGATATTTTTCTAACGATAAAAAACTGCCTAAGCAATCGGTTTCACAACCTTATTCCACCTTATTCTACAATAATAATATACACATACTAATTGCAGTTAGATCGTTTAACCAAGACCTAATAAATTAGAACCGCATTAAATCGACGACATTCAATCGTCAACATAAAAGTCCGTCGCCTGATATTATAGGATTATATTTATATCGGAAAGGACTAGAAGAGATAACCTTGACCAATAATCAGGCCAGCGAAAGACAATTATATCACAGGCGTAAAAAAACTTTCAGTTTCTATTATCAATCGCAATGACAATTCTGTACCGGTAGGATTAATCTGTCCATCACAGGTACGTTCAAATATAAATCAGCACCCAGCTAATTGTTCAATGACTGCACTGCATGGACACATATATTAACGCTTGAGTATTTTTTGTGAAAATTTCGTTTTCTCGTACACCGCAACGTCTAACAGTAAGCCCAACAAGTTATGAACGGTCTGTATTTTATTTTTGCAGTTAGTAAACCCGTATGAAAATAGTACAAAAATAGTATACGCATACGAAAGAAAATGTGAGAAGTTATTTGATTTGAATAAAACATGCTTGGAGGTTTCTGAGATCGGTAATTAAGAATATGATATGAAAATTCAGAAATGTGAAATAGTCACCTGTTAATTAGTCCGCTGTTTGGAAAATTTTATTTTCTACCTTCGCTGCATAATGTTCGTTCTAAAAAACCCCCAGGTGCCAAGTTTCGCACGAATCAAATCATTTCTTGAATTTTTACCACCATTTTGAATTCCCAATGATTTTCAAATTTTTAGTCAGTCGTAGATAAAGATAAATATATGCCGCCCAAATGGCTCTAAGTACCCATAGTCACCCTTTTTGGAGCTTGGTTCAATTCGTGTGTTGTTGAGTCAATAGTTGAATGGTTTTAACGGGCAATGAAATTTGTTGTAACAAAAATCTTTTCCATTGACTGAACATTAGAGTTATTCAAGCGCGCAAATCGTATTCTTCGAATGATAACATTTATAATTCTGTTGACTCAAAATTTTGTGTGATTTATCCGATATTTAATGGGCTACACCCGAAAGCTTATTGTTGTACATGTAGAAGTACAAACTGAAAATGTATCACTAGTTTTTGTTTATTCATCGTCAATATCAATTTCGATGCCTCAAACCTTGGTATTGGACTTTCTTCCTTTGCAACAGGTCTGATGACAAATTTCTCCAGCATTATCCGTATCTGATTTCTCATCTCTGAAGCTACTTCCATAGCAATAATAGTATTTTAGTAATATTAGTATCGATTATTAGGGTGATTATAGTACTAGTTTGCTGATATTTACGACGAATATCTATATTCTCCACAAAATCTATTTCGTTGGTTCAAGAATTCATTTCCCTCCGTGTATCGTTATTTTCTGTGCACAGTTATCATCAGCGATTCACAAAACACATTAGATAATTGTTTTTTGACGAGTGACTGAGTAGTTGCAATGCAGCTTACGATGAGTAATAATTGTCTGTAGCCACGAGGGAATTCCCGCAGATTTCTCGGGGTTTTTTATCTCGTACGCAACGATGCCAGCTGTTCTTTGATCAGCATTCTCTGACGTCAACGGAGAACCGAAGTTAGCTGTTACCAATTAATCGGTTGCACGACGTAACATTACCAAATCTAAACACCATCCTTGTGTTCCACGTTGGTCGTTCGTCGCTCACGAATGTTTCGCCCTCGGAGAGTCTAATGAATGGAAAATTATTCCACCCTGGCAAGGCTCGCGGCCTCTAAAGAAGTCGAGAAATCCCGTCGGCACTTTCCTGGCTCGCTGATGCGGAGAGAAAAGATTTTTCCCATTCTATTTCCGTGACTTTGTCCAAGGAGACGCTCGAGAGCCGGCGGAATTGCCAGGGGCACCTCCATGGGGGTGGGCGTCATGGGGGATGGAAAAGTCTCTGCTTCGCTCTCTGTGCCGTCTCCATGGCTACCGGTACGCGCGCCTTCGGATAATCGGCTACTTTAGCTTCTGGCACTTTATTTCAACTTTATACAGTATTTCTTGGGCCTCGGTGTTCAATCTTCTACGAATGCGTGTCACGCGGTCTCAGCATCGAGAAATTCGCTTGCCCCATGTCGAGGTAGAAAGTGCACGACGTCAGTGCTGAAATCAAATCTCTCGTCGGTTGTTTTTTTTTTTTTTTGAGCATTGCAAGTGATGCTGGAAAACGATTTTTCAAATCGTTCTCAAAAGCAAATCCGCACTTGGTTCGATAAATAGCCAACCGAAAGAAAAAAAAAACTGTCCGCTTTTCTTCGACTTTCACGGCTCGTAAGTATACGAATTTGGAGTCTAAAGAATCAACTCCAAAGTCTTTTTCTACAAAATTTAATGCCCTGTAAGAATATGCTTGGCAAATTTTTTTGCGTGTCGTTTAAGTGGGAAATTTCAAATGACCAGCGACACTTTTTGAAATTGAGGTAAAAATTTTTCGAAACGGAAGAATTATTTTCTCAGTAAATAGGTTCTTTTGAGACCATAGATTCGTTAGGTTAATTTTATTGGCTCACCCTAATATATATATAAGGGTGTGTCGATCCGTGTCTGATCTCCGACCTCATTTTGCAGATCAGACTTACTCCAGTGGGACGAGAAAGAGATTTGCTGGTTAATTTCCTGTACATTCGCGGACCACTGACTCCTTTGTCTACAGTGGATAAACCCCCAGGACTTTGAATTACGTCCCATCCCGTTGGATAGGCGATCCCTATGGAAGTTGTCAAGTATTTCACCAAGTCATGGTTACAGATTTGTTTGCCGGATGAGGACAGTGCGAGACTTGTCTCTGTTTCAATTTTGCCGGTTACGGTTGGAGGGGGTGACTGTCTGCCAAATTGACAATTGGTGACTTCGACTTCCAACAACAATCGAGAATGAAGAAAATACCACGAAATTACATTTGAGTTTCCAGAGTTTCCAAAGTAACCCCGTTTTCTTTCTACCGCCTGGAAGGTCGAGAGACCAAAGCTATAACAACTCATCGGCAAATGTAATGCATTATGTATCACGACCAGACAACGGTCCGATCTATCGCCCGTCTCTTCGCACCCAGCAACCGCTCTTTTTATCGCTCGGAAGGGTGGGAATGAACGATGGTGGTACTCTGACGGCGTGATGTTAAGGGATTTCAGACAGGACTTTTATATTCGTCTTAAACCACGTTGAAGAGCTGACGGAATATTTACAGGATTTTATTCTCCTTCCAAGTCGGAGCCAAGTCGACCAGTCGCCTTCCTGAAACCACCATGACATGTTTTATCGGCAAATAATTTGGCAGGGAGCGAGAGCATGGTACTTAACGGGAAACGAACAAGAAATTTCCATTAGCCGGTGACTGACAATTAGCGCGATACAGGCATTAAGGGTGGAGTGTGTGAGTTGCTGTGTATATCCGACTCTTCTGCACGAACCCTTTTTCCTTACCAATGTCTCCCAATAAAGCACGCAGACCTTGTCCTCAAAGAAGTTGTCAATCTTCCGAAGAAATATGCTTGCCCTGAGATTCGATATCGGATGAGACGACGGAACCTGGATCCGTGGTGATAATAAGTGAAGATCCATATATCGACGTTCAGTGTTTTCGTAGATTGTTTCACGGCATGTCCTCCCTTCAAATTTACGTAATCGTTTCCATATTCGTGGGGTTATTTGGATAATTAATGCATCGGTACACCCCCCACCAGAAATTTTTCAGGTCAGTGGAAATAATCGTGAGCCAAGCGGCTTTCGAGACGGTTTCTTGGTATTCAAGCTTCCGGAAAAATCGTCCGGTTGTCACCGCAAGACGCGGTCTTACGTTTGGTGCTCTAAGCTGTGCCGATCTTCCGATTTTTAGTAACCGATAAATGATCATGGACACGGTTAAAGACGCGTTGGAGCATCTGAATCCTCATTGGATTGCCGTCGTGGCTACGGGGATGTACACTCACATCAGACAGATATGTGTCATCGGTTTGTGCACGGACGAAGAGAACGCCCCGTTCGATCCCTCCTACGCTTCGATTTTGTTCATCTTCTCCGTTTTGTGCCTCGTTGCGGAATACAAACTTTGGCCCAGGTCGCTCAAGGAGCCGCCCTGTCAGCTGATGTTCGTCTACGAAGTGAGCCACGTTTTATAAGATTCGTATGTAGAGACATGTCTGTCTGCTTTCACATCATGGACCTTGCTCAGGATTCGAGAAAAGACATTGAATTTTGTTACGGTACCTAGCTGACAAATTTTGGTTTCTTCACCTATATGGTGAGAGAGAATATATCTGCGTAACCCTGCGACAAGTAAACGTTGCAGCATTTTTATGCCGCCGATACGAATGTTTCGTAGTCAAACCTTAGCCTTACAATCATTCGTCTCAAATTCACACGTTTTCTAACTTGAACGTGATAATAGATAAACTTATTTTTATTGCGTTAAACGTGCAATAATTATTCTCCAAAGCTTGAATTAAAATGATTTTCAGGAGAATTGAAAAAAATATGTATACTGAAAAACCATCCGTAAAGGTTATTTGACGCTGACGAAACGTTCTTCTCGCAACCTATGATTTGAAACGAATGAACTCTTGTAATGGGAATCGTTGCTCGGAAAAATTGGATTCAACAAATTTCAATCAATCTTAGAGTCCAATACGCAAATTTTTATTTGAGAAATTTGTTTTGTTCGATCGGCAAATGTAATCAGAGTTGGATAAATTTGAGAAAGATATTCGATTATCTACTATTATAGGTTTTAATGGAAATTTAAGCCTTAAAATTAGCATGTAGTCCGAACGGTTGAAATAATTTAATGTAGATATGGTCAGGACAAGTAAAACAGTAAAAACTTAAGCGTGGCAAAATTCATGATTCTTCAAGTACTCAAACACACAATTTGTGACGCATTACGTATGAACGCGTTACACACTTGATTGAATTACTGTGTGGAAAATTTTGTTTGTGTGCCAGTGTGCTTTTACTTGCCGTGTGATAATCAAATCCATCGGATCAGAACCATGATAATATTTACTTGTATTCCCCTAGATGCTGGTCTCCGCGCTGATAACAAATCTGGCTACTCGGGCTATTTGGATCCCGCTGATCCACGTGATCTGCTGTCTTACCCAGGAGTCGAGTAAATGGGTGAGCAACGCGATCTTAATTGAGCGCTGGCTGGATGGACAAAAATGAAAACTGTATTAATATTATCACAAAAAATTCGGGTATAGAGTATTTATTGCTTAGAAATTGTTGAAAATCAAATCGATTCGTTCGATTTCACTCTACAGCCGCTCATTTTATCTTCAGAAGACTATTTCCGATTCAAATCGGATAAAAAACTCATCCGAAACACATTTTTTTTATGATGTTGACATCATTAAATACTTAATTTTACAACATTGCAGCGATACTGATTATGATAAATAAATGGCGATATTAAATTAGGTACTGAATATAAAGAAAATCTGTTTTATTAATTTTGAGATCAGTAAACGTAAAGTGAAATCGAACGAATCTAGATATATTTTTGACAATTTTGTAGCGATTTGAAATGGGGCGTCAACTCGTCAGTTGTTGTTTTTTTTTTTTTTTTTTTTTAAATATATATATATATATGATTCCAATACGTTATAGTTTTACTTTTTCAAAAAGATCTTCGAAGTTCACAAGTACAATAATTGAATAAATACTCGACGTACGATTATCTCGTAGCAAAATTATGTAACAAGAGATATCGATTCTTAGCCAACCATCTTCCTCGAGTTTCAGTCCTCGATTATATCGTAAAAAAAAAAAACCGTGTTGCCCCTCAGCTGCTGTGGATGAACTCTTACGTGGGTCTTGGCCGTTACTCTTTCGTCGCAAATTGGGCCTACTACATGGCCAAGGATTCGGCGGTGATCCACATGACATTCTGCATGGCTGTTCTGTCCTTCGTCTGGATGCTCGACGCCACCGAGTCCCTGGACGGGATCCTTGAGGCCTGGGCCAAGTAGTGAACAGCTTCTAAGCCACGATCCCGGCGCTCCGACACGGACCGCCCTGATCACCAACACCGTCGCTCTTCCCTGAACCATTATCTGTGCAGTTTCCCGCCTGCGTCGGGGACCAAAAGGATCTGCTTCGAAAGTCCCGTCGTCACTGAGCGGCACTATTACGAAGCGAGGAGAGAAAGCGTTGGGAAATAGTTGGCTTAGTGCTTTTAATTTTTATCGAAGATCCGGCCATCGATCCTCACGTCGTTCAAATCCACCGTTGATTATTATTGAAAGAAAGAAACGATCTTGTATTTGTCGAATCATTCGTCGTCCGTTATACGTATTGCGCGAATGATTTTTGTTTCTCAAATTGGCCGTATCACATTGTGTATGTATATAATTATGATAATGATAATTACTCGTGATATTGTCTACGAATAAAACGTATATGTATTGGAGATGTATATGAGTGTACGTCTATGATTTCGAGTGATCATTTCTTTTGCTGCGTTTGAAATAAGAATACACGATGTTACTGGTGTCAATCGAGTGCAGTTAGTAATCATCTTACGATGAGAAACTATCGTTTCTTTTGTTTTGTTCACGATTAGGGGGTAATCACTACACTAAAGAAAATTTCATTTGTTACAGTAGCTAGAAAAATTCAGTAAAACAGGTAATATTGTTGCAATTAGGAAAAACGAGGTACGCCTAACCATTTTGCGCTATGGTCGATCATTTTTTGGTAATTGCAACGCAAAATCCGTTTCTGAGGTTTACTGTACTTTTTTAGCTAAACAAGGCTTTAACGTCAATTTATTGTTGAACAAGCATTAAATTTTCGCAACAGTTGATCTATGCAAACTCTGCAATGCAACGTTCCCTTAAAATTAATTCTCGGTACATCACGCAAGACATTTTTTTTTCTCTGCAGCTCCTGAGTTCATCACAAATAGGTGATGGGTTATAATTAGTGAAATAATATATTAGAAAATATATTATCATTATTGAAAACATTTTTGAGGCACTTCGTGAAAAATCCATTCACTAAATAGAATGAAAGACAATACGAATTTCACCTTAAAAAAATTAAACAACGATGCGTTTTAGCCGCAGTTATCTTCGTATTTCAATTGCCTATGTTCTTTCAAAAATGTATCAAAAATCTACAATTGTCGACAATTTTATCGAACATTCTGAATTTTATTATAATCCGTGGTTGAATCATTCGTTTTATCCATGTTCGAGTGAAATTCCTTTCATGAAATTTAACTCCGCGAACTTTTCGGCTGAGTTACAAAACCTCGGTTTCATCATGTTTCGATCTGTCAACGGAGTAGTCGATGAAAAAATAAAAATTTTATGTCGAAAAAAACCAATTCGCCTCAAAGTTCAGTTCGCGTGATGATGCAAATCGATTGCTGTGCGATCGATTCACATTGAAACATAAGCTGAACGCAACGATTTCTTTATTATTCAATAGGAGGTTGCCTCGTGTTTAAAATTTTCGGCGGGGTGTTTGGACCGTCAAAAAGTTGCTATTATGATCGGAATACGGCGATTTTGAAATCACCTAGTCTTCATCACCCGGAGCCCGTTTGAAATGGCGAAACTTATCTGGACCGTCTGGTCGCTGCTCCTGAACACCGTTGGAGTGTCCATATTTCAAACCTGCTTTGCAAATTCCATGGAGGACGAGGACGGAGAGCCTCTCATGTCCGGTCCACCGGTCACTTCGTTCATATTTGCTGCCGGAGTCTACACAACAATACTGAGGTTCAATCTGTTTCCACAGTCATTCAAACAGCCAAAACCTGTGGTGTTGTTCTTTTACGAAGTGAGCAACGACCAATTTCCCTTCCCTTTTTGAATCCTAAGGGTTCTTCGTATTCGTTACATCCTACACCGGTCGTTAACCGAAGACCATTAAAGACGGTTACTCTAATGAGGTTTTGTGTGTCTTATAGTATTGCGTGTTACACTATCTCAACCGATAAAGTAGTTACCGGATCGCTAACATGACTTTTTATGGGCCTAGTATAGGCAGAGTACCGGTTGCCAAAATTTGCCCAGATGTAACCGTTTTTAAATTCTTCCATCGACGCACCGGTCGATAAATTCAAATTTCCTTTCTTGTGCCTGTGTTACAATTGGTATTTTCTTGATGTTTACATTTGTTGTTGCGATCAGAAGGTATAAATATTATGCTAATACAGTTAATAGTGAAAAAGGATCAATTTAATATGTAAATGTGAAACAGACTGCAAACTTTTAACCGTTAACTCGAGGTCGTGGATTTTGTATAAATTTGTCAAGAATAAACTTGTCCGACGGTTGAAAAGTTTTGGACTACTTTATGAAAACGGTTGCCGGAAATTGGTTAAATTCGTGGCTATACACGGCTATCTCTCATTAAACTTCAAAATATTACTACTCTCGTCGCAAAAACGAGATCAAACTATGCGTTACTCAGGCACAAAAATCGCGTTAATCGGTGTTATAAGAATTAGACCTCTTGTATTCCGGATTGTAATTTTGAAATACGCTTCAGTTTTTGGTCACATCTTTTCTCCTGGAATTTTCGATAGCCTGTATATGGACACCGCTGGACATATTGATCGTCACGACCATACCGAAAGTCTTGTGTCAGGTACGCGCTAAGAGATCACAATTTTCTCCGTTATTCCGACGGTAATGAAGGAAGCTTTTTACCTCTGTCCTGCAGACGCTTCATCTCACCGGATTCAATGAATGGGGAGATATCATCGTGAACAACAAATGCCTTGTGGCATTGCTCAGCTACAGTTTTGCACTCGGCTTCTTCTTCCTCGCTCTTCACGTCACAAGATCTGTAGACTTTGCCATATACTCGTGAGTTTTCCTCCATGTCCTCCTCCCCCTCCTATCTTTCTTCTGCTTCTTCGTAAAATGCTTGTCAACTCAGTGATAAAAAGAGGTGTTAATAAAAGTGAGTATAAGTAGAAGATAAGTTCATTTTTGAAGAGCGACATCTTCGATTTTCTTTTAAAAAATTTTTCTTATTCTAGAACCGAACCCCGAATTTTCAAGACGAAAATCGTCACGTGACTCCAATTTTTTTCACTTTTACCTGCAGTATTTAAAGGTTGATAACTGGGGTTCGAGGCACATAATGTTACGTGTTAACAATTATTTGGATTTTAATAGTTTGTATAGATGAATGAGATCTTGTAGATTGTAGGTTACTCGAGCACTTTTGGCATGAATGAAGAATTTTTGGTAGTGTAAAATTTTAATTACATGCGATTACCTATGGGCCTTAAGTCTCAGTTTTTAACATTGAAATATTGATAATCCTAGTCTTGTAAATTCGAGCTTTGGCTCTGGAATAACATTAATTTTTTGCAAGAAAATCGAGGATCTCGCTTTTTTAGAAAAAAAAACATATTTTCTACTTCTACTTATTTTTACCAATATCCCTTTTCATCGGTAAGTTGTAAGCATTTAAAGTTTTCAAGGTTGAAGTTGTTGAAAAATTCATGCCTCGAGATTAGATTGAGATAAAAATCTGAAAAAAATCACAGGTATTATTTTTAATTGCTATTGAAATATAAAAATAAATGATCGAAATGAAAAATAGTCAATCGCATGTCAAGTTGCCATGGAATGCCCCGTGCAGGCAGCCGAAAACGTGAGATAATTTCAAGAATTCGTACCTCAATAATCAATTATTCAATTCAAATGAGGTCTTTCTTTCATTCAAAAATATGTATAAGATCGAGCTTCGTTTAAATATTTTTCATTACTAAAATTAGTCAATCATTTCACTCGTTGACAGAATTCGCAGAGTCCGTAAACTCTCAAAAACGGCTAAACTGATTTATTTAAAATTTGGAGACAGTATTTTTGAAAAGTTTACCCTAATCATCAAGAATCGTAATTTTGTCTGTTTTGTATTTAGCAAAATGGTGACCGTTTGAAACTGAAATTAAATTTTTCATCCAAGACTTACAACTCTTGGATTACAACAAATACATTACCTAGTGAAATGGTTAACGTTATTGACGCAAACAATGCTTCCTGGCAATTATCTCTAATGTGTAAAAACTATAAATTTACATATTTTTGAATAAAACAAATTCCGATGGAATTAAATAATTGTTTCACTAGTTATAAATTCTCAAATTTCATCCAGTTTTTCAGACGCTTACTCGAACGTATATGTAGAAGATCTCCAACATGAATTTATCAGATCATTTATTATTAACAGAGAATGCGGTTACTCGGAATTCTTCAAGCATGTCAAGAATCAGCTTCTCTCGAGGATACAGAGCGAATTGCCAAGAAAGAGACTACGCTGCAACAGAAAAGGGTGTCGATGTAGGTCGAATTGTGTTAGGTGTAAAAGTCGAAACAGCCGTTGAAGCCGAATGATGTTCCAGCGAAAAACAATGCATTTTCAAATATCATTAGGTCGATTTCAACGCGATTCAATCACGTCTCAGTCAGTGTCGAGAGCAAATGCGCGGAAGTATAATACTTGGCGATTTTAAAAAAAAAAGTTTTCTTGCCTATTTCGATTCTTTATTTTTATAATTATGTTTTTCATTGGGTTTTCAAAAGACTAACGCGATACTGAATTCAAATTGCTGCTCGTTTCACCGAATTTGAAAATTTAACGTCGTTTGCGAGACATGGTTCGTCGAAATTTTGATTAATCCGATAAGAACTACGTATTTTGCTAATTTTTAAACAACACATCCGTATCTCTGAATTGGAATGAATTTTTCGCGCCTGTATCTCTGCCGGAAATCGACCAGAAATGCGAAACCGGAACAAATCTTTATAGTTTATTTGTCAAGCGTTTTTTCGCACATACTATTGTACCACATTCAGATAACAAAAAGTGTATAATTTGTAAATTGTAAAATACTCGTGCATACATTCTTTAAACCATATCATCACAACTGTACAGTTTACATTGTAAATATATGTTTGTCTATATCTACATTATATTGTCATTGGACACATTCTTAGAGCGTATAGAGTGTAATAAAAACTTGAATAATTATAACTACGCAACAATGTGAAAACTTGATAAAAGGGGAATTTCAATCGGTTGGAGTAGACCAATTTTTATCTCATTGCCAGTTTAAAAATTCATTGACATACGACTGCATCGCAGGTTTGCAATATTTTCGATAAATGTCATGGAGCGAGAAATTCCAGGATATTAATCGAATAAGCTGTACTTATTTATACCTCATCAAATTGTCAGGACAAGAAGTGTAAATATTAGGGTGACTCGAAAAAAACGGTTTTTTTTTTATCGTTTACCACCAGCTCAAACTCAAGTTTACGACCCCAAACAACACCATGCATCGTTTCTGACCCGGAAAGAAAATGCTAAGAGGTCGCAAAATTGAGTTTGAGCTAGTTGGAGAAAAAACGTTTTTTTCGAGTTACTATAGTAAATATATTTATTTCATGACTCGTCTTACTTAGAAACCTGCTGTCAGATGTTTCATAGATATAAAAAAGTTTAAAGGCACTTTGACGGATATTCCCGTATTACGTGAAAAGTGTATTTGTACACTTGATATGCCGTTTTCATGCAACTCCGCAATTACTTTACAGGGAAACAATATTGACCAACCGGAAATTCGGCAATCTCATACTCGTTTATTAACAGATCTCGGAATTCAGACACGATACACTTTAGTAATTACGCACGCATGACCCTCGTCACCTTAGCTCGTATGACTCTTTTTTTTTTTTTTAAATGAGATTTAACATTTCACAACCTTAGTTACAGCGACATATACGAATACGTACATGTACATTACATATTATATTATCTGCATCTGAGCTACTTTTGTTACTTGTTGCGTTAAAGGGTCCTATGCTGGTAATTACCATAATTTTCAAAACGGCCAGTAAAAAAGAATCCAATTCTATGTGATTTGCAAGTTCTCTTAAACCAACGTTCAATTTTTTTCCTTCACTCCTTCGCAATCAGAATTTTACACGAATTTGTGTAATTCAAAATTACGATTTTTACTCTTTCTCAAAGTCTCGCAAGATTTTTAAAAATTTAGTAAACAGTTTGAGAACGAAGTTTTTTTTTTCGTTTTTTTCCGAGAAAAAAAAACTCAACGCCTCCAGACATTTCAAATTTTTATGCTTCGGATTGGAGATTATTATTTATCATTAAAATATCGCAAAGTAACATGATATTCCCAATAAACATTACTCAGCTATACGATCCCTTAACTCCAACTTTGCAACAACACATCAATTACCATCGCGAACCTTCTGCAAACTTCGCTACGGGATAGATGCGTTTAGAATTATTGTTGCTGTGCACATTGTACTACACAATATTACAATATTTACAAAATACGAAAAAAAAAGAAAAAAAATAATAACAATAACATAACATCCATATATTTGTACAATGGAAAAATTGATTGTGTCATTATATGCATATCTACATTGTAGCACGTATTTTTTGTTAATATTATGATTATTGTATCATTATTGTTACTGTTACTGTTAATATTATTGTTATTATTATTATTGTTATCATTATTACTAACCCAATTGAGTATTTTAGGTAACAAAGAGTCACGGTTTGAGTCTCCGAAGGTGCAGGATCCAAAAGGTAAGTGTTATATTACAAAATGAAATACCTAAATACCTTATACTATTTGTATAATACCGTAAGCAGAATGAGATAAAATATAAGATAAATTAAAATAGACGGATTCCTCGTTTTTTCGCTTCTTGTTTTGTTTTTTTCTTACTTTCGTCCAAAGTATAATAATATATTGAACATAGTATAACAATTACCAGGTCCTCGTTCGTACTTTTGCAGAATGAACATTATACGCATAAATCTTTGTACGAAATACATACATGCGGATGGAACACTCTATTCTATGTACTCTGATTAACCCGTGGCATTGATTTCATTAATTTTCTCTGCTTTACAATAGATGAAATGGCACTTGTGCAAACGAGAGATTTTAGATACGAAATTTGTCAACGTCTTCACCAACTTTTTCCAACCGAATGGCTTTTGTACGACTTTGTACGACGATTGTCACCGATGTTTTTTTGGAAGACATAAAAATACGTCAGCTTGGCATGAGCAAATCCAAAATTTGAGCTTCTTTTTTATTTTCTATTATGATTCTTGACGTGATCTTTCATAATTATTTTGACAACAATGATGAATCGTTATTTCGAATTCATCATCCATCTATCAAATTATTGAAGTTTGACTTTGACCGAAAAAGGTACGAACGCCATATGAATGAGTATATCTTTCGACTTTTCCTACTTTTACTTGTCGCCACTTTCCGAGGTATTTGAGGTGAAAAGAAATTTAAATCTCACGTAAGTTTTGCACAACTTGAATGACAGAAAAATATCCTAATTTTTTCATTCTTTGATGCTGATTTCGGTCATTTCTTTACTATTGAAAATTAGTTGTAAGGAAAATATAGAAAATTAGCATAAATAGATATAAGTGGTCAAGTGAATTCCACTAGAGTGCCCAACGCATGTATATAGGTGCGTATATTTACGCATTTTATATGCTGTAGTATCGACGAACACGCATTTCCCTGTTTTCAGTATAGCAGCCTTAATTTGTAAGAACGTAACTTAACCGACCGTAACAACGTATCTTTCGTATATTAATTTTCTGTACTTTGCATTTTCTTTTTCATGTTTTGTGTACTCGTTTTCTTACAGCAATATATCATTTTAAACGCTGTACGATTTACCAAACTATATATCTACATTTTGAAGTTTTCTCATGATCTAGAGACAAAGAGAGCTAAAGAGAAGAGAGATATAGAAAGACGATTTTGCTATCTTTCGATTTCCTTAGTCATCAGATCTGATAAATATTTGAACAATGTCATCTAGTATTCAAAATTTCGAACTGTCAAGCATTGATTTGTAATTTCAGGGACAAATAGTACCCGACGAAAGTATACTCACTGTGAATTTTTAAATCCACCCGTTTTCCGGTACAATTAACGATATTCTTTTCTAAATTTCGTGTTTTAATGGAATTCTTTGGACCCCTTCGAGTTATTTGCAAAATTTCGTGTGTATCAATTTTTGTCCAAAAAAAATTTCAGCTTTTTAAAAAGAACATTATTTATGCCTGATATACTCTCATCGGGCACGACATATCCCTGGAGTTATAAATCAAACGTTAACCATGAGTTACAATCTCGTGTCACCATTCCAAGTTTCGGCTCATATATATTACATTTATCTTATATTATGTTACATGTAAATAATATAATATTGTATACGACATATATGTATACAGGTATTCCACTATAGTACAGTGAAGATATTTTTCTCTTTTTCTCTCCATAAAACACGAGTCACGATTATCTACGCTGAGTTCTTTTTTTGTTTTTTTTTTTTTTTGTTTTTTTACTATAACAGCAATATTACCTCTATTTGTCACATTTCAATAAAATTTCGAAAATTTTTTGCTTTGTATTTACTCTCTTATCTCTTCATCGCCTAGCCGTCTGAGCTCGAATCTACTCGTTTCCATTATACAGAATCTGCTATATATAGAACTATTTGATGTCATTGGAACACGAAACAATTTTTCCCCTTGGACGGGGTAATAAACAATGATAATGTACGCAGTCAATAAAGATCGTTATAAAAAAAAAAATTCCGATCAATGTCTTTTCCACTAAGCACAAAAATCTCGGGAAAATATAAACGTATACGTATATAGGTCATTCCATGCTAAATCGCCGAGTTTTGTTGTCCTTTCAAAACGCCCCCGGTTTTTTTTTTTCAATTGTAAAACATTTCTCCGACTTGAAGTACGTGAAAAGTGGGAGTTTTAAAAACTTCGGGTTTTTCAATTTCTAAATAAATGAACTTCTTAATTTATTTTTGGTATTAAAACTTTCTTCGCGATGCTTGAAAGCCTGTCAAATTTTTCTAGAATTTTCAAAAATTCAAATCGATGTGTTTTTTTTTTAAACCGTTTTCTCAACGTGCCAAAGATGCCGCGACAGATAAAGACCCGCATTTGCACGGGATGCAAGGAAAACTGCAGAAGACGTTGTTTTTTTTTTTAGAATCGTTCAATGGTTTGAAAAAATAAAATCCAAATCATCAACAGGTGTGAATATTCGGAACTCTAAGACAATCGTACGTGAAAATAAAAAACCAGTAGTCTTTTGACAGTGCTATTATCACCTGATGAAGTTTTATCCAAATTGAAGGTGACGTTCGAAACACGGCGATTTGGCACAAAATGCTTCATATATAAATCATCCAATTAAAAAGTAAAAAAAAAACTTCGTCGCCTTGAAAACTACGTTTCATAAAAAAGTTTCATGATTTTAAGGGGATATATTATGGCATCGTTGGCCAGCCAACAAATTTTTTTTTTTTTTTTTTTCTGAGAAAGAAGTAATTGGCGTTTCCCTTTTGTAAAAACTGTAACACACATCGGGAGAAGATCAAACTTTAATTTTTTTAACAATGTCTCAAAGACTGGAGTGACGGGATGACGCGTTTTAAGTTTTCTGATTCAAGGTAAACATGGAACAATAATCTTTTGCCCCTTTTAAAACCATAGAACTTTGATCTGTCTTGTTTTTGTAACCCGCTTATTTTTTGTGATACTCGACATGTTTGATTAAAATGGCACACCCTGTATATTTGTGTGTGCGCACGCCTGTATTTGTATGTGAATTAGCATATCAAGACTTATTCTCATATAGATTTTACCTCACCATTTACACCTCTTACTCTATTATAATATACCTATACACATACTTACATGTATAGATAGACTTAATACTAATTTTTAGTATAATTTTTTAGCGATTAATACATAATTACAGATTGTTGTATATATGTACAAACGTACAGTCCCCTCCACGAGACGGCATTGTCATTATTAGAGAAACGAAAATCAAAAATAACAAGGAATATCATGATATTAATCATAATATAAAATAATATAATATTAATCGTATCGAAGAAACCATAATTACCCAAAATAGAGTGTTGTAAAATAGTTGTTATTCTATATAGGATTTGTGTACCTATATTACGGTCGGAATATTGCCTAGGAATGTCTAAATTCGATTGTAAAAATATTGTATAATTATTTATGTATATTTGTATATTATAATAATTGGCAATAGCCGTTAAAAAGACGGAAAATAAGAACAAAAGAGAAAAAAAAAATAATTGTGGCCTAACTTATTGCTACAAATCACAAAGTGTCGTGTGACTTTAAATATAGCAACACATATTACCTATTATTGAAAAATAAAATCGAATATATTAAAATACTACATAATATTATACACGGGTCAAATTTTTTTTAAAGTGAGCTGTAACCCGCGCATAATCCACATACCAACGACTGTTTCATTTTATGTTTAAAAAATTTCATATCTACAATTAAAATGTTTCAAGAAAGTATTTACATTCGAATCAAAGCAAATTTAGGGACAAAAATTTGAACAAGTGAATTCAAACAGAGAACTTTCATCGAACTGTAAAAAAGTATAGCAGAGCCTATTGTGAAAACTAGGCTTCCATGCATTTGAAAGACAATTTTTCACCACAGAAACGAAACAAAATAATAATAATAATAACAATGACAAAAATTAAATAACATTTAACAGGTGATGGCGCGACATGAGTATTCTTTGTAACAATCAGAATTATATCAGAAAAAAGAAAGATTATTTTTTTTTCAAACTTTCTTCTTTAGCAAAATTTAGTCGCACCATATATACCGAAAAAAACTTATTTCAACAACCCAAATTATATTTGTCGATTGTAAATGAATATGTAGTAGCAATTTCAAAATAAAAGTTTAGCTGCATATCATTGAAATTGTATAAATAATACTAATACCGATAATAATATTAATAATGATAAAAACATACGGACGCAATGATAACTGATAAAGAGAGACAAGAAAAATTGTAGCGACGATAGTAATAATAATGACAATAATAATAGTCATATGGACTTTGTGTAAAATTTATAATTAATTTGGCGCATGGCTATTCCTGCGTCTCAAAAACGCTCTCCCATTAACAGGATGAACACGTGCCAATAAAATGAGAGAACTACCCAGAGCAAGTTTAACGGGTGCCTGTCGTCCTCCAGGTAGGCGAATAAAAACAGTCGCGACAGCGGCAACCCCGTCGTCTGTAGGTTCAACAGCGACAGGTCTGACGTCACTGTGAAAGTTCATCTGTTTACTACGCCGTCCTTTCCTAAGAGGAGAGCTGGGACTAAGACCGCTGCAGCCGTCCCTGTCATATAAAATAGTGGCGGAAGCAAACGGGCGTTTAGCCATGTGCAGCATCTCGACCACGTGTCGTCTCCGAGCGCGCCTGATATCTGCTGCCTGCTTTGTCTTCCAAGCAACTACACACGCTGCTAGGAAAAGGAAGAAACAGGAGAAAAATACCGAGAAAAATACAAAAAGGTCGATATGAAGCTGGTCCTGCCTGAAGAAAATCATGCCGTAAGCGGCTCTGCCGTTTATTTCTGGGCTCGGAGCGTCTATGGCACGAAGTGCTATATGGAATTTTGTCTGGCCAAGCTCGTGCCTGTCCTGTGGCAATGTGAGAACCAGTCTGTTCGTCAGGTTTCTTATCACTAGGAAAGTGTTACGCTGTTCTACCGTCACAAAGGTTGCCAGACCCTCTGCGTAACGTTCCATTACAATGTACTGAGCCGCTGAGTTCCAGTTACTTTCCGTTGTTGTTGTACCGTTCGACTGAGAAGACGAAGATTCTTGAGGGTGGAATTCAACCCTCCGCATCCTGTTGTAAGGGTGATTATCTAACCAGTCGTCGTGATAGTCATTGCGTACTTTGAACCGACTATCCAGCTCGACCTGAGCAAAAAAAAATTATCAAGCCTGTTATTTGATTGGTTTATTCCTGTTTCAACCATAATGTTCACTTATTTCACATGACAAGTGGGCCACAAGTGGCATATTATTTCCTTTGTAGCGCTTGTCATTTTGAAGCTTTCACAAAAAATTTAAACAAGTTTCTAATTTTTTTCGTTACAGTAAAAAAAGTAAATATCAATTGATTAATTATTATATGAATTGTTGATGTTGCTAATATAGAATGAATGTGAAACAATTATTTTTATTGTACTTCCTTGAATTTAGAAATTTTCTTTTATTTTTAAAAAGTATATTATTGGCGAACGGACAGCTTCTCCCCCACAGCCCTAAACCCGCGCCCACGCTCTGACTCCCGCCGACCTACATCCATAAACTTGTATGCGTTTTTTAGATTTTCTCTTTACTTTTTTTCAAGTCAGTAATGTTGGCCAAAGTTGAGTCGGAAATAGAGTCCTACACGTAAAACAGGAATAAAAGTCGATTGTTCCCTTAGGTGATTACTGCCTTCCCAACCCACCTGCGAGAATAATCTTTGACTTTGTTCCATTGTTACATAATATACTATTTATACGCACTTGTGTGAAGATAGGGCCGTACAATTTAATGGACTTGACCGGTCGTGATAGTTAATCTGGTTAATTAGTCAATGGCTTAACCAATTCACTGGTCAAAATCAGTTAACCATCTATGTTGGTCTAAAGATTTAATTGCCTGAAAATTGATCTATATGGACATCAATTAACCGGTTAACTGATCTAGGCATTGACTAATTAAACAGGTTAACTGCCTTGGCTGGTTAAACTGGTTAAACTACATCGCCTATTGAAACCTCAGATAACCAAAGTGATTCAATAAAATGATTCAAAGCCCCTGTGAGGCTGTGTAATAGTTTTATAGAATCCTCGTGATTTGCCTGTATGAATACTTTCGCGATACTTGGATATGTTTGTAAAAATCAGTATATGAATATATGAACTCAGAAAACTGCTTCAGTAACAAGATGAAGTAATAAATGTCGAAGTTTTGTGTTATTGACAGGTAGATATACTGAATGAATTATCTTACACTTGACTCAAATTTGATCAGAGTTGTAAAAAGCATTCATTGTCTCATAGTTGAACTTGATCTTAGAAATAAATCTTCTGTCAATATTATTTTGCAAGCGTTTAAACAACGTATAGTTTCAAGTTTTATCTTAAGTAACTACTGCAGATGACTGTACAGATGTTGTAAATTTTCGTACATAATTATTTGTTAGAAATAGTATTTTGAAAAATATCGACATTATACCAATTTCATATTTCGAAGTGTTGATCAAACTTCATGAGTCGATATTTTAAGTTATACTGTAATCTTGAAAACCTCCTAAGTCTATGCTCATTTTTCTGCGCTCATTTTTCATATTTCTAGATATGTTATGTCTGAATAAAACTTACGTCCTGATATCCCGTAGAGCTGTTCAAACTGACAACAAAAGAGTCGTCTCTGGGACTAAGAAAGAGGTCTAGTGCACCTTGAGTGACATCAACCATAACTCGGATATCAACATTCATGAACCTTGGCTGAACCATGTAGAATACAGTTTGTCCTGGGTTCAGCGGTTTGGGTTTGACTTTGCACTCATCTGAAATAATGGCAAAAAGTTTTAGCAGAAATGCTTGCCGCTTTTTTAATCGATTTTCAGTCATATTCATATATTATTATGTACTTCAATGTCACTATGTGGAGGAATATTTGAATTAACGGAGACATAACGTAATAAGAGGAGTACAAACAGTCGTACAAACCATGTGATCCTCCGGACATAAAAGCATGGTGCAAGTCAACAAGAATAATCATTTATGAAAATATATACCACCGCTAAATGTAATTCACTGATCCAACGATCACGCTTATCTTTCAAAACTTAGATTCAGAAATGTAGTCCGCAAAATTTCGAAAAGTCAGAGATATTTATTAATATTTCCATGATCGTTGATATTCAGTGAAAACAATACTGCATTAATTCGTGGTAGAAATCAATCGTTACATATTTTTTAAAAGTTGTAACAACCTGATATCATCACAAAAACACAACGCAGTCCAAAATATTTCTTTGATGCAAAATTCACGCTATGCAACTCACCTATTAATTTCGAATCGAAGCACATCTTGTTGTCGACAGTAACGGTCTTGTAACATTGGTGACCCATCGTCGGTGTTCCAGCATAATTTTCCCGACACTTACTGCACTGAACCATCCAGCAGGGGGTGGCTCCAGTATTAGCTGCTTTTATCGGACCACTCGCGCAGTTCTGCTCACTCTCTGTATTGTTGCCACAATTACATTTCTCACCTGTCACTGCATCGCACGTATCTCCATGACCGTGACACTCACAGCTATGGGAAAAAAAAGCAAAATTTTAGGAATCTTGTATGAATGAATCAAATAATTCCGTCTAGTTAATTCAAGTCTAGAAGAGAACGCCACAAAAATACAAAGATTTGGCTAGAATATACTTAAAAAGTGAATTTGAAAGAGAGTCATAGATTAAACAAGAGCTATACAATTAGTATGGTATTATACAATTGAGAGTCTAACAAACATAATATTTGTATAAATGAAACCATATTTGCTTCAACTTACGGTCTGCAAACGTCTCTAAGGTCTTCGGTACCCCTAAAATTCCCACTGATGCATTCCGCACACTTATCTCCTTTTGTGTTATTCTTGCACTCGACACATCTCGCATTAGCTATCGGTCCCTCAACTAATTTCTCCATCAACATTTCCGGAGACATTTTTTCTACCTCACTCGGATCCTGAATGAAAGGAAAACGCTATGTAACTCTACTAGTTTCATCAGAGAACAGAAATTTTCGAATGAGTAAATGCACGGCTGTGGACAAACATTACTTACGGTTACAATCATGCTTTCGTTGATACAGACGTGAGTATGCCCACTGCAGTAATCCAAGCAGGGTACACACTGCCCATTGTCCGCCGGATTGCCGACAAACAGTGGTAAGCATTTCTCGCACTGGGGACCCATTGTGTTGTTGTGGCACTCCAGACACACATCCAGTTTATCGGGTCCAGCACAGTTGCTGTGACCGTTGCACTGACACTGAATAGAACAGTTTGCACCCACATAGCCAAAATCGCAACGACAGACATCGGGCTCAATGCACGTGCCTCGGACACAACCTTGCGAACAAACAGGAACGCAGATACTCCTAAAAGAAAGTTACAAGAATGAAATGTGTGAGACTTTTTGGCAAATTAAGAAATTTACTTGTAGGTAATTTGATTGACGAAAAATAGTGTGTTTTTTAAATTATCAAGTAGTTCACAAACCTTCCAAACTCATTGACAGCTGTGGTGCTGCAAAGAAGACAAATAATAATAAATGTTATGATGTTCTCAAATTCACATGATTATAAACTCAGGGATAAAATTGAGAAAACATTAGGGTGGTCCTTATGTGGAGCTTGGAATTTTTTTTTTTTTTTTTTACGAAGTCCCTCAAAACTGTTTGAAATCATTAAAAAAAAATCTGTGTAAAATTTCAAGCCGCTACACCTATGGGAAAACATATAAAACTTTACACAGATTTTTTTTCAATAATATAGAACAGATTTGGGGGACATCATAAAGAAAAATTTTCCGACTCCCAAATAAGAATCACTTTAAAAACATGACTGAGTTTTGCAGGATGTACAATAAGTAAGCAAGTGAAAATTTCCTAGAGTTTCAAAAGAAAAGTTTTTCAATTTTCAGTCAAGTTTATCTTGAACCACATTTGCATAGTTGATGAAAAAGTCAACTGGGCACCAGCAAGTGTACGGAGAGAGTAAAATTCAGCGATTGAAAGGTGTTGATCCTAACAGGATTAGTACCAGATAATGATATTCCCGATTGTATAAATATACTTTAATTCAAACAAGTGAACTCGTACTTTTCAGACTTGTATCCAGAACCACAGATGCATTTGAATCCCTCTTCCATATCGACGCACTGTTCGCTTCGTGGTGAGCAGGTGTGATGACCATTGTTGCACTCGTTTTCTGGAGGGCAGCTCACATAGTGCCATGAAAATTTCGGAGGAATAACTATGGCTGGTATAGGCATTGTTGCATTGTCTTTTTCTTCAGTAGAATCAGATAGTTGCGGTACAGAAGCTGGTGTAGTAGCTACAAATGAATCACAAAATCAAAACAAGAAGAAAAATAAACCAAATCTCTTAATTTCAAATGCTATATCATGCCTGCCAGATGTTTTAAAAAAATTTCTTGACCCTCAAGTCAAAGATAAGTAAGTCCAATTTTTCTCAAAGGGGTATATACGAGTAAACGAGTGACAAAGTGGGTGAATATTGAGAATTCATACCTCGACAAGCAATTATTCTATTCAAAAGTATGTAGATCAAATTTCATTCACATATTTTTCGAATTAGAATCAATTCATAGGAAACATTGTTATTGAGAATAATGTCAATCATTTTGGACGGTGATCGCCATACTTTTGAACAGACCAAACCCCTGTGGAATTGAATAATTGATTTTGAGGATATAAACTCCCAAAATTCATCCACTTTTTCAACGTCTACTTGTTTTACACCCCTCTTAACCAGATCCAATTTGCAAACACTTATAAATCGTGGTATATCCATCACACGCGTGAGTGCATTGAAAAATTTCAAGATGTACAAGAAAATAATGTTTACGCACGTGTCTCCGGCGTTGCATATAACTGGTCGTATAACATCTCACAGGTTCCACCAGCTGGATGTTCCGCAGGGGCTTCAAGGGATCCCTCGGTACATATTCCTTGCCCTGTTATGTTTTGGGAATCAAGTGAGCACCATCCGCAGTGCGCATGTTTCAAACAGGTACTGCATTGCTTAAAAGTTTCACACGGCTCGGGACAGTGATCAGAATCTGCCCCTCGAAGCACCAAACCGCACACACCTCCAGCACAATAAAGAGGTTGATACGAAGGCGAGATGCACTAGGAGAAGGGAAAGAATTGTTCTCGCAAATTAGGTGTATAAAATAATAAATAGGTACCTATATCTTTTTTCAGAGTCTGCATCACAATGCAATATCCATTATCATATACTCGATTAATTATACGTGGATACAAAACTCGAATCATAATCACTATATCTTTACCTCGTTTAGCTGTGTTGACCATCGACATTCGCTCCATCCACCTTCAGCTCCTGTGCCCTTAAGACAGTTCTTACAATCCTTATGATCACTGCATCGGCTGTCACACTGATCCTGCGGAGTATTTTTCATTTTTATGCTGGATCTGTTGAATATATCTTCAGCGACGCAATTCCAGTCATACACAGGTTCTGCGGACACTTTGATGCCGAGCTCAACTGTGAAAGCAAATAAAATATGTCAATAGAAGGACGTTGAAGAAGTTTGTAAATCGAAGAACTCGAGATTTTTGAAACTGCTTACAAGTTTTTAATACTTGTCTGGTCCAGACACAGTTCCCAAGGCTTTTACACTTCTCACAATCACTAGCCGGACATTGCCTCTCTCCGCATTGATTGACATCGCTTACGGAGAGATTACACTTTTTCTGATCATTGCATTCCTTTTCTGCTGGTATGCACTTTCCATGTGGACAATTTTTACACCATTTACAGACAGGCTCATCTCCTTTGAAATAAGGCCACTGCGCCAAACACTCGGTACAAGTTTTAAAATTCGCACACGTCCTTGACGCCATCCAGTCCGCGTTACAGAATAATCCATTAGACCGCTGTGCCTGTGTGACGTTAACGTCGCACCTAAGAAGAAATAATAGAGATCGTTACTCTATTTCTAATCTATTTATCACATTTAACCATATGAAAAGGCATAAGAAAGCCCTTAAATCACATTCCATTTAATTATACTAACTTGTCTTCTTTATTGTCAAGATTTTCATTAGAGAAACAGTAAGTCGCATTTGTCCCTGATAGAGTGGTGACGGCGCAGAATGAGCATCCAAAATATTTTCGACAGGTTGGTTTATCTGTCCAAAGACTGCAAAGATCTTCAGGTATGTTTATCAGCGTTACGTGACTTTTAATTCCACCGTCAAATCCTCCTACGACGTAGATAGCGTTAGTTTCTGGGTCTGCATGCGTCATTGCGTGAGCATAAGCAGGAGGTGGTGGTGTTCCTATGATCTCCATGTCTGTAGTTATCAAGCGTATCCATAGATTGCACGAATATTTGTAGGCTATTAACGAATCTGTCGTATTACGTGGATACTGACGACCTCCAAAAATTACCATATACTCATCCGTTGTAACCGCAGAGTGAAGAAAACGAGCTTGTGGCTGAAAAGTTAGAAATACAGACATCACATACTTCGTTTTCAGATATCCCCAATTTAGTCAAGATTTTATAGTTCTTCATTAGAATTAGCTGTAAAATTCAGTGGCTCAATTTCTCACGATTCACCAATTCTCTGCAATGCAATTAATGAACTGTCTGTGAATAATAATTGCATATTCTACTGTTCGAAAGACATTATTCTGCAAGCGAAAATAAGAATTTTAATATACTGAAACAATCACGGAAAATGTTGCCCGCAAAATAAACTGTTATTTACTAATTGCAAAATCCCAGTAGAATTTTTGAGTATATCTTATTCCAAAACATTGTCAAGTTAGCATGGATATTCCTTGCTTATGGTAATGCAACATTTTTTGAGTTAATTTTGACATATTTTATGAAACTTAAAATTGGTATGAATTAGTTGCAAATATATAATAGTGGAATGAAACGTTTCATAATTTGAATTTGGCGGTGCATATTACTTGGAAATTTATAACTGTGTAATGGATAAAAATGGAAAAATTCTAAAAATCATATGAAATTCCCTGTAACTTCGCTATCTTCAAATTTTCTATGACCATTGAACACCACTATTTACAGTAAACGGTGAAGTTTCTCACCGTAAATAAAGTATTAAACAAATTATGGGTGGCTTACCAAGCTACTCCCATCAGTTAGTTCATCAATGAATGGAGGAAGCACAGACCAAACCCGTGTTTTGTAATTTAACGCGTAAAGTTTGTTGGAGATGAAGGTTCTGTTTATGGAATAGGTATATCCTCCGAACACGTAAAAACTCTCGGATCTTGCATGATAAACAGTCGAATGCCCGTAAACACCCAACGGACCATTTCCAGTAGTATTAATAGTGTCCCATGTCTCAGACTCCAAATTAAACTCCCAAACGGTCTCAAGATATCCATATTTCGGGCTAAATCCACCAACAAGTATCAGACTTTCCGATTCTCCATCTCTCCTAAGGGTCAAAGTGTGTCCAGCCAATGGAGGTGGTTCTTTTTTAGAAGCATCCTGAGAAATATGACTCCATCTCTGATTTTGCAGACTAAATTTCCAAAAGTCATCTAGCGTGTTGTTAGACAACCCTTGCACACCCTCCTCCTTCACCGAAAGACCACCATAGACGTAAATCTGCTGTCTACTGTGAACTATTTCTGCGGCATGGAAGTATCGTCCTTGAGGCATCGACGCCTCGGATGTTGACTCAACGGTAACCGGCATCCAAGTATTGTTTTTCGTATCAAACAGTCTGATATCATTGAGGGGTCCGTTACTGAGAGAATAGCCACCAAACATCCAAAGGCTTCCTCTGCGATCGGCGACGAGACTATGGCCAAATCTGGGCAAAGTTTTTCGAAGATGATCAAGATTGTCAGCAAGGTATTCCGAGTTAAATAACTCCGTAAAAACCAATTGGTTTTCCTTTATTTTAACCGAACAATCGCGACCCCCATATCCAGAGGTACAGGCACAATGACCGTAGCTCTTATCGCATATGCCTTGTTTCTTCAACGCAGTACAATTGTTTGGACAGAGTTCAATGTCGCAATTTATACCAACGAATCCAGTTTTGCACAAGCAGTTACCATTTCTGCACTCTCGATTGTCAGGGCAATTGTTACAAGTCATAACGACGTAGCTTGCGTTGAAACCTTCAACGTCGTCGAGCTGCTTATAGTGCACAGTTAGAAATCCTGATTTCGCTTCAACAGTCACAGGGTAGTTGGTACTCTCTGTGCAATAAACGCCAAGGAGTTGACTTTGGTGGCTAGTTGTGGTGGACACAAAATCAGGAAGACCATCATAAACGTATACACTGTTTTCCTGGCAGCTTATATCGATATCGTCATGAAGCGTAAATTGTATAACACTTTGTATACTTGGCGTCATTGTGTCAGGAGAAAGTCCGGATGCTGGGCTCACTATCCAGAGACATTCTCTGGTCGGTGGTCCTCCTTGTTGCGTTTCCAAAAGAGCTACCTGAGAATAGGATTGCACATTGCAATACAAAATATACAGTAACAATCTCAGTCAACAAGATTTTGTTACTAGGTTTTGTATTGTATGAAAATAATTGTTTTTCCCCAAGAATTATCAACTACCTTACAAAATCAAATCTAGAACGTTATATTAATAAATAATCGTACGGTTGCCAGGTAGTGATTTTTCATATAACGTTTTAAGTATACAGTAAAGTATAACGTCATTATTAAAGACAATAGACAGCGGGGTGTCTAAGAATCAATGGCATATCAAGTTCCCTGACATTTACCGGTTCTCCAAAAATTCTCTGATGCTAGACACCCTCAATTAAAATCTATAAAATTTCCCAGATTTTTTCAGTTTATTATAAAGTTAATTCTCATACCTGCGAGTGTCTGCTTCCCAGTCCCTGTCTTCCGGCAGTTTCACCACCTAGCATACCCCTGGCCATGCAGCCGTAATAGCACATTCCTCCGTTCCTCGGATCCCCATAGTACCCCATTTCACATAATTCACAATTATTTCCTTTGGTGTTATCCCTGCAGAAGCAAATCCCAGTCTGTCGGTCGCAAACGCCACTATCCTTATCGCCATGTTCGTTGCAATTGCACTTGCTACACCCCAAGCTTGTGGTAGCATTTCCAAAGCTCCCAGCCTTGCACTCTTCGCAGTATTTTCCAGTCGTCCAATTTTGGCACTCGTCGCAAACACCAGGACCCTGAACGCAAGTGGAATGATTATAGCATCCACAGTTGGTCCTACAGTCTGGTCCAGTCCATCCCAAATTACACTCGCACTTATAATCGGGTGCTTCACTGCAGTATCCGTTAACACATTTTTCGTAACAAGTTTTGGTGCAGTTTTCCCGTCCGTCTCCATTGAAGCCTCTCTTACACTGGCAACTGAAACTCCCATGGGTGTTTGTACAGGCGGCGTTAGGGTGACAATCGTGAAGGCCGAGATCGCACTCATCGACATCCGGGCATTGGGCGTAGGCCCATCCAGCGTCCTCGGGATTTAGAGTAGAGTTTTGTCTGGCATTAATGGCTGCGCTGCAATTTACATGGGGCTGATTGAAATCACCTTGAACACAGACTCCTGTGATAGGATTTTCCAAGCTGTAGCACCAGCCACAGCTCAGGGAATGAAGACAACTCGAGCAGTTTGCGTGTCGCCCGCAGCTCTTGCACTGATCAATACCAGTCAGTGTTGAACTCGACCTTGAAGTTATTCCCATCAAGCCGGCCTGGTCCATCCACTCTCTGCAGAGACCAAACTGATACTCAGATGTATAAACTGAGAATGAAAAACACTCTTGTGTGGCCTCGCACCAAACGCATCGTCCTCTTTCATCGAGGCATTGGGTACAACTGGACCTCTGCCTACACGGTACAGGGCAGCGATCAACGCTAGCGACAGCATTAGGTAGACGGCCAATTCTTGCGCATTTAGCTTCCTCGGTCCACCACTCGCACAGATTGCTTCCAACACACGATTCACATGAAATGTAATTAGAGCAATTGGCACAGGTTGAAGGTGTTATAGTGAGGTAGTGCCATTCGCTTATTGGCTGTCCATCGTCGTCCCACTCAACGTTAGCTGCGCAGTTTTCAGTCTCGTTCGATGATCTAGACATGCACTTGTTCGTTATTTCGCACCACCCACAAGACGAATCTGTTAGACAGTGAAGACAGTTATGGTACTGATGACAGGAGCCGTTTTGGAACGGTTCGAGGTATTCAAAGGTGAACACTTTTGGATTCTCGTTGCGTTTGTTGTGCGTTATTTCCATTTTACTGGCATAAGCATAGTTCGTCGTTACCATACGTCTTGACTCAAAGTCTAGGAGATAACGACCTGGTAGCAACATCGTTGGGTTTCCGTCTGGCCAGTTTGTGGGTATGCACTGAGATGCCTCGGCAGTCAGATTAGCAACTAAAGCCTTGAGGAATAGGGAAAAAACAAAGTGTTTTACTCACAAGTTAAGGTACGAATAAAGAAGTTGGTGAAATTTTTTTAAATGATCAGTAATGTAAAAAACTATTAAGTTGTGATATTTCTTAAGAAGTGGCTTTTGATGATAACTTCCAAAAAAAATGACTAATTTTAGTAGCTTCAATGAAAAATCTCAAACTACCTCACTTTAATTTTTGTAAATTCTTAAGATATTGACATTTGCAGAGCAAAAATTTGATAATCTTCATAACAAACTCACCAACTCTCGAGCGTCGTCGCTGTGCGATACGTGAAGAGTTGCACTATTATAGCTTACGCAAATCTTTAGATGTTCGGCGGTGCTTTCCCAGACAGATTGAGGTGGTCTGAGGAAGCCAAGCAGTCTAGCGATCATTTCTCCACCAAGACCAGACTCTGTTTTGGCCCCTTGCATTGACGGTACGTTAAAGTCGACGGTAGTCGCATTGACGATAGCTACAGAATCAGGCTGGCTAAAATTAACCGGTGGTTTATACTTGAGAAATGTTAGTCCAGGACGTCGATCCAGTTCTCTGCACTCCTCGACCTTCGCAATTTCCGTCCCCTTTGAACCCCACCATCCGGGTATCTGAGATGCTGTGTCTTCCCGCAGACCGCACACACCATAATTGTCGTCCTTGTGGTGGCATCTTGCGTTCTGAACGCACCATGTACACGTACCGAGATTCAATTTGTTCGAAACTGAAGTTCCACCCCTTGCGCTTGTTCCCCAACGACCACCTGGCTGTCCATGAATTAGACACGAATGACAATCTCCCAACGCTGGACAAATGCCGGGACATCTCGTCGTTTGTAAATTTGTGGTGCAGTTACTACCAACAGTTCGACC
Source organism: Neodiprion pinetum (assembly GCF_021155775.2). Taxonomy (NCBI): domain Eukaryota; kingdom Metazoa; phylum Arthropoda; class Insecta; order Hymenoptera; family Diprionidae; genus Neodiprion; species Neodiprion pinetum. Next base: position 27,446,571 of record NC_060233.1, read on the forward strand.
GTAGCAAGTCTGAAAATATTTCGTTAATTTTATTGTTAATTCACAATTAGAAAAGCTTCATATAGTCCTTATATAGTTCAGTGAGCTTGATATTCAAGGTACTCTAGCTATTTCTGTTTTTTTTTCTCAATTAATAAGATTTTGTGATTTTTCTCAATTGCACAATTTCCCTGATAGCTAGACGCCACAAAATCATTCGAACTTGAACATCAGCAGCTAGATTAAAGCATTTATGAAAAATTTCTTGCATAGCGGAAAATACGATCTTGAAACGATCAAATTTTGAAACCTCAATCAAAGATTTGTGGAGTAAAAGCAAACTTTTTCGGTCAATCTAAACACACAGCTCCCACACAACTGTATACTTGAACATAAAACATTATGACAACCAACCTCGTCAGCGGAGCACCAACCACATTCAGGATTAGCCGCGCAATCTGCAAGGCGTTTATGCCTTGAGCAAATTTGTTCTGGTTCAATATAATCGCCATCTCTGGGAGCCAGCATCGGTGGCAAAGTATAAGCAAGGAGGTCTGCGTTTACATTGCCATGATAACCGCCGACAAGGAGCAACGTATTTCCATTCCTCACATCCGCGGCATGAGCGAAGACTCCCTGTTGTTTGGGATATTGAGAGTGGGGAGATGAATCTGCTGCAATGGAATAGAAAAAAAATAGGAAAGGTTAAATAGTTCAGTTTGTATAAATACAGTTGAAGAAATTAATTGATTTGCACATCAATTTCCACTTACATTTATCGCTCTGTCCTAATATGTCGTGACTAACCCAAGCGTGACAGCCAAGATGGTAAAGGTACATCTGATTGCCGTAGCAAATTTCCTCCTTGTTATGCCTATGAGAGTATCCACCAAATACGACCAGGTAATTTCCTGAAGGTTTAAATCAACAATTACTGTTTTTGAAATGTTTTCTTCTTTGAATGGCTTCGTCAATTTTTAGTCACGAGAACCAGGATACAATAAGCCAGATCCAAATTATGATCAGTATAAACTCTATTGCTAGTGTTTTATTTACGCTATTTCGTATGCTACAAGATTCACGTTATGAATTACTAGAAGCCATTTTCCTTCAGATGAGAAAAATAAAATAAAAAATTAACGTTCGAGTCGAATAAGAATTTAGAAGAATAACGAATTTTTTGATACTCTATTATCAGTGTAATATTCCCTAAAAAAAAAAAAAAGATGATTCCAGTCCTGTTACCTCAATCAAATTGTTGAACATGACTAAATTGATAAACGATTACCTATGATAGTGCTTGTGTGGAAAGCACGTTCCCGTGGCACATACGTATCCCTCAGAGGAGCTCTTGGATAATGGATCTCCGACCAGACCTTTCTGTCAAGTTGAAAAACGAACATCCTGTCGGAAAGTTTGCTGAAACGAGCCACACTCGCGACAACGCCACCGTAGATCAGAAGAGAATTTGTGGGTTGATGGTAAACTGTACTATGTGCTACAACACGAACATCCAACTCCTTGCCACCCCTGGGACGCACTTCTCTCCACCTTTCCGATGCGGTCTCGTCAGCTAAAAATGTAGGAATAGACAAGTAGAATATTTATATTGTAAATTTAAGATATTGAATCTTGTAAAATCGTTGTTACTTTGATTGCAAGTTATAAATAACTATTGTTGAATTGATTTCATTCCAATTACTTACACAAATTTAGGCTAATTTTATAAAGATTCGATGAGAATTCTCCATCAATTGTACTTCCCCCGAATAAATATATCTCATCGTTGACTAGAGTTAAGGAATGTCTTGTCAATCGAGGAGGATAAAATGGTGAGTTTTTGGCACGCAGAGTCCAAGTTCGTTTTACTACATCGTAATGCCAAAGTTCATTAGAAAGTGAACCATCTTCAACTTTACCGCCATATATGACAAAGCCACCTGAGAATAAACAAGAAAACTTCATCAGTTCAATTCGTATTGCAAACCTTAATTCTTTGCTGCTTGAATTAAAAAGTGATTACAGTTAAAAAATATTCAATAAATTACCAACCTTCGTATCTGCAAGCAGCATGACCATATCTCGAAGTGGGTTTTGGTAGCTCGTCAAGATTCTGCGTCGTACAATCTTCTTTAACTATTGTAGATTCAGTCGTGAACTTGGGCTCAATAATTTCCTGAATGTAAGGATTTTCGTCCAATGGATTACTTGCGGATATTTTATCTTCCCAATTTGACATATCATCATCAGTCTTTGGGGCAGGCTCATCTGAGTCTTCGTCGAGTTCAGCAAATCTGGTATATCTTGTCAAATGCACAAATTTTGAAATAAGATCAACATATCATAAAAAACAAATAATCAACATGCAACCAAATTCAGATGAAAATCAGTCATATTGTTTTAAAATCGAATACCGTGGTCTCGGGCGCCGTGTGAGATGCTTTCGCCTCAGTTTTTCGTTCCTTTCATTTCTCTCTCGTCTCTCCCTGAGTTCCTTTTCCCTTGCCTCCTGCTCTTTCCTCTCTCGTTCTCGATGTTCAGGGGTATTTCTTAGCTCTCTCCATCCATGTTGACCAGCCTCAACAGTTGCTCTGTGCCTCAAACTAAATGTGCTGTTATCTTTGATACTATAGAGAAGATTTCTAAAAAACGATGTCGGACGTAGGCCGAATCGCTCTTCACCACCAGGGCCGGCTTTCTCTAGCTCGCTTGTTATCAGCATTGGATCAAGATAATCAGGCGACGATGCTCCTTCTGTTGAGCAAGCAAGGTGTGTTCTCGTTTACTAAAAATGATTATTACATTTTTCGGATCTCACACTAAGTTAAAGTGTAAAATTTTAAGACTGCATAAACGACTTTAGCGGGGCAGGGCACCAGAAGGGGGCTGGAGACAATTTATTCCACACACACACCCTCTATGATGTTTGGTAAAAAGATGCTGGTCAAAAAAAATATATAATCTCTCTTTTATTCTATGTTTGAATTGAATTGTGTATGATTGAGTTTACAGCACACTTACTAAGTTCAATAATGGATTTTAGAATTGAAACAACATGAATTACAAACAATGATTGGAAAAAATGTAAAGTAAGACATAAGAAGCACTGTTATGCGATCGTCATCACTGATATAAGTTTTTTAGCGGCAAGTTTCAAGAGGAGTTCCAACTCACCAAGGACCACTCCATATTCGTCCTCCCATTGGCTGTTAGAAAACCGATATACTTCCAAATTTCCAAGTATGTGATTCAGATCATACCCCCCAAAGACGTAAAGAGCATCCGTCTCATTGACATAAACAGCAGTATGAGCTGCACGAGGAGTCATACCGCCTTCAGAATGTGACAGCCAATGCCATCTGAAATACAGATAGCAAAACAACGGTAACCAGGGGCAAAGAAATATGAGTTTCTTTCATCGATTCAAAATCTTACTAAACTCAATGAAAACTATTCTTATTTAGACCTCCTTGCAAATATATCTTGTGACCGCATTGTTGGAAGATTCAATATTGAAAATTCCCAGATCTGAAGAAGTTTTCCTGTGCAAATATGTCATTTCTAAATTATTGCAGTAATTTTTATGAACGAAATGAAATTAGTTATGCATCACGAGATGAACATGGAGTTGGGGAAATAAAACAGAGACATTACGACATGAAGATAATAAAACATACCTATTGCCGACTGCATCTCTTCTGTCCAGTGAGCAGGATTGTCCTGAGTATCCACTGTGACAGAGGCATCTTCCTCTTTTGCATACACCACCTCCACATTTGTCTGGGCAGAGAGCTCTCGAACAGTCCTTACCTCCCCATTCGCTTTCACAAACGCATGTGTTCTGTAGGCACACTCCATGGCCTGTGCAATTGTTTGGGCAATTTGTGACTGAGAATTCTGCTTGAAATCCATTGAGCACATAGTTAGTGTCGCTGTACAATAATATCAGCATCTGCAATCGAAAGGTTTTTCCTAAAATTTAGTTAAATTCATTTACTTCATTATCAATCTGAGATTTCAGTTGCTTACAATTGATTGGTTTGTTCTAAAAAGGTATGTAAAACTTGTGCAGGATTAATTACTTTCAATGTGAAAAACTCACAGCAGAATTCATTTTTGAATGAATGTTTCAGAACTTAGTCTGTTCGGTTTACCATTAGAATACTAATCGGATGTTAAACATGTATGTATGTATAGTGCGATATAAAAACCAGTTCTAAGACTAAAAAAAAAATCTCATTTTATTTCGAAGATAATCGTATTAATAGCAGAGTGAATTTTTACTAAATTGGTTTGGTATCAAATGATTACTTGCAATGGTTTGCCCATGAAAAACAAAATAATAACAGAGAGAAAACATTTATTATTAAGAATAGGCCTCAGGCAACAGAGCAAAATTTTTCCATCCATTTTCCATAAGCTCAGTATCTAATTGTATTATATTTGATAAGTTTCTCAATACATTAGCACATCATTGTCTGAAGCGACTAAAGGAGGATCTGTTAACGCTGTAAGTTCATTAAAATTTCATTCCTGTTCGATGAGACTATAATAAAAACCGATTGAAAAATAACATTACGATATCAAAGATTACACAAAATTTTCATCTGTCAACTTGAGCTGATAAGGTAGTATCTAGTAAAGTAGTCTATAACAATAGTAGTAGAGTAGCTGACGCTTTTTGAGTCACAATTATTAGCAATGATTGCAGTCATTGGTAGCATTAGTGTTATCACTATTGAATTTAATTTGTAAAAACAATGAAAAGTGTTAGGACCAAATTACTAAATGTTTAAATGTAACAACACCAGGCGAATGCTTTCCTAAAGTGTGGCAATATGTTTTTAAAAAAATTGGATTTTCTACCTATATGTCTACTTGTAGGATTTAAAAAAAATGCAGTTTCTATTCTATAGCATTCATTTTTGAGATAAAATAGTGGCGCATGATCATCGTCTGCCATTATTTTCAGATGCACATTTCCAATAGTTACAAAGTAGTCGAAATATTGGGAAAGGTGTTAGTTCTGTAACTTCGTACTGTTTTTCATTCAAACAATCTCAAGATTTCATCATCAATTTCATTTTCCCACCTGTAGATAACTTCAGATATCCGATCGGATGATACGTAATCACAGTATTTATTACTATCGTAAATCTTTCATCGTAAACTTAATCAGAACCAAGGATCACATCAAGTTTGAATAACGGTAAATTTGCATAATTAATCTAGACGAGTTTCGCACAGTTATAATCAGATACATTTAGTGAAGTAACAGAATTTTCTACATTGCAATCAAATCATGCTAGTAACTTTGTGAAATGTTTGGTTTTGCCCATTAAACTTCAACGAGTCAGGTTTTTTAGTGAAAAATAGTTTTTTCTGCATTTCTTATTTAAAACTATTTCAATAGGTAATTTAGAACAAATTCATTCTGATAACAGTATAGATAATAGTACAATACGATAAAACAAAAACTAATAGCGAGCAAAACTACAACAGTACATAATTGGGAACAGAGTGAGAAGCAAGATAATTAAGCTGAACGCAAGTAGATAAGCAAGGATTAAAAAAATGCAAAAATACAGCAGAACAGAAGCAATGACGCTGAATCTTCACATCAAAACCACCTCATTGTCAGTGCGGAATAGGGAGGTGAAATATATCAATGTACAAATGAATATAGAAAGATGTAGCAAAGTGATGATGTTTTCGAATTGAGCGGATACAAAAGAATGTATATAACAAAGTATGTATTTTTGTTTCTTTGTTTCTTCACTCAAGACGACAGACAATTTTACAAAAACAAGTTGACGTGTTTATTTATCTTGTGATTGTCAGTTTTGAAATGATCAGTTTTTAAAAAACTGACTCATTGACGTGCGAAGAAAATTATAGTAGTACTAAACGAATGGTGATTAACTTACGTAGCCAGAGGATGAAGTGACGTTTTGAGGCCCAGTTTTGCCACTGAAGCTGCCTAGTAAGGGAGACCTAAATGAATCCCCGTCATAAACAAAGACGTAATCGTAACTGCATTCTGTTTCCATTGTTCTGAAGATGAGCGTAATAAACTGGCGACTGTTGTCAGCTGCATAATAAACAGAATTAAATTAAATATGAAATGCTTATCTGTTACACATCATTTTTATCATGGTTCACAGAATACTTGCTTGGGTTTAAAAAATCACTACCAATTTAGCATATCTAATTGTACAAGGATTTGAGTATAGATGTGTATGACAAAATCCACTATACTGAATGAAAATTGAATCCCTGATTTTTTCACTTTTTCTTGAAACCACATTAAATTTCATTCTTCTCAGTACATAATGAACATACTATACAACTTATGGAAAATATTCAAGAACTTCCACTCTGAAGTCTTCCAAAGATTCTGTGATAAGAATTATTTATTGCTACATCAGTAGAAACTAGAGGACCGGTGTGGCTAAACATTGAAGCATGAAACTTTTCTTTAAATATTAACAATATTTTTATCCCTACAAATATTTTTAGACATCTGCCGAGAGAAATATGATTTAATAATTTCATGATGAGAGAAACACAAGAAATTGAGCTATAGATGACACGTGACTTACAGCGACCTCTTACAAAAAAAAGTGACCCAAATTAGGTCTAGTGAGCTTAGTGGGCGGTCAATAATTAAGCAGCATTAGTAGAGAACAAAGAATGACTCTTCGCAAGAGGACATTGATTCTTTGAGAATGTTACAAATTCTGGATGTTTTTTTGATCAGAGATCCGTCAAAATTCCCAAAATTTCAGCAATTGACCTGTGTTCTTCAACTTCTTAAGTAGCGATTACACACTATTTTTCAGCATCTTTATTACCCTTGATCAACCACTCGCAGTGCGAATCCTGTGTGTAGTTGGAGCCTGTAGGACCATCGGTAATGATGCCCCACGAGTCTGTGAAGACTTTACGAGTTTTGTCGCACGGAACTTGCTTCTTACTCGCCTGGGGTGCTAAATTGATGCCTCGAAAGAGGCAACCCCATGTCGCCAGCCATATTCCGATAACCTTAGTCCACCACATCACGGCTCATAGGTGCAGATGTCGATAGTAAAGATAATGGGCATTGTAAACTGACCAGATCTCAATCGTCGCTTTCTTCCTGTCGGAGAGGATGCAAGAGATAAAAAATAGAGAATGAGAATAATAGTAATGTCGAGAAGTAAAGCATGGGAGGAAGGAAAGCAGAAGAAGCAGAAGGTGAGAGGTAAAAGTGTAACGTATGTATGAAAGGTGATTTTCACTTGAAGTAAAGTGTAGATCACTTCGTCTGACCGTGAATATACCGCAAGTTAGGCTAGTTTTATTCCGATTGTTGCGGCAAGTTATTGCGAACGAGTTGGGAGCGTGGAATACTTACGTACCTGTGTAATTTTGTTGATACGCAGAACGTATACATAGGCGATCGGGCGTAGAAGAGGGATAGCGATTCCTCGTCCAGTTACTGGCGCCAAGGTTAACAGGTATTTCTTCCCATCTCGAGCCAGCCAAGCAAGCGAGCGAGCGGTCGAGTTGGTTCTTGGTTAATTAATACCAGTACCGTGAAATGCAATCATTATCAAGGCTCGTGGCAAACAGCTTACTCGGTTGTTTTTGGGGGGATCGAACAAGAGCAGTTTTGCCTTGGTATTTTTCCCGCTCCGCCTTGTGTTTATTTCGAAAAATTGCTCAAACCACTAGTGGTTATGAAACTCAATCGGCGAAAGTCACGATCACTTAATTCGTCGTTTGGCTACAATTTGTAACTTGTAAATACACGCTGTATAGCCTCAAGCGATGTCTCACTCCTCTTTACACAACTGACATCCACTGACACCTTGAATGTTTTTACGGGCTCTCTCTCGATTCTCACTCAGTCAATTCTCGGAGTGGGAGCATCCCACTACTTCTGTTGCTGATCTGCTGCCCCGTGGTGTATTAGGTGTATACTTATACTGACCCACGGTCTTGCAATTTCAGACTGTGGCCGCAGCTTGTTGGGGCGCTGCTGCTAATTCACAGTCATAGACTTATAGAAATAGATAGTATTCTTTTGTCCATGCTGTGCACCAAGCTGAAGCCGTAATTAGAAAGAGTGAGCAACGGCTGGAGCTGGACTTCTCACTATAATCATGACTTGGAGGGGGAAACACATGACTTATATAAGTGTACCTCCCCAGTTGCCTCGCTGCTTTCTTCGCCAAGTGGCTGCTCCCCACTCTTTCGATGGTGCAGCAGAAAGGTCCGGCTTCAGCTGTCGCTCCTCTTTCTAATTGTGGTTTCAGCTCGATGTACAGACCGCGCAGTCTATCTCTATAGTCTATGGTCCGGGGGTAATTCTATTACCCTGCACTTACCGACTCGTCTTATTGGATTCCAATTAAAATTGATACGGCGTAACAGAATACTGCAATTTCTCCTGCGCCCTTAAGCTCCCTAATCAGAATACTAGTATTTAATATTCGAAATCCAGCGTAAAAAGTATGTTATTCTTCGTTACACGTTATTTGTTAAATATTTATTTCTATTTATTCATTGCAGTATCATATTTATTATTCATTTATTAAATTAGTATAAATATTATTTGTGAAATAGTTATTCGTTATATACATTATAGTATTATGAAATAGAATTAGATAGCTTATCTTTTACGCTGGATTTTATCGGTCGATGATGCCACAAATACGTTGACTGAGGATATAGGTATAGTCAACGCAAACGCTAACGCAAGTTTCAAAGTAACACCAAATTCAAATAGACCGCACTGTTGACACGCGATGAACATACATACATACGTTAACATAATTTCGTATGCTGCTGTGCTGCTGAATAGCTGTCAATTCGAATAAAATAAAGCAGTTGATATACAGTATATGTCGGCACAAGTGATGTTTTGCTACTACTGTGTCCTCTTATACTGAGTACTGATTGATACTGTATTTAGATGTCCGTACGAGATTTCCGTAGAAACGGTATACAGTGCTAGCATTAAAGAACCGTTGATATGATCATTAATATGAATGAAAAAGTGATTGCAAATAATTAATTATTCTGGAAAAAACTGAAAAAATTGTCAAAAATCCAGTATTGCATATGGAAATATTTGATTAAACCGCCCATGATAAACTGAAGTTTTCTTCTAATTTAAAAAAAATTTCTTTCCAAGCAAGCTTGAATAAATATGAAAGTCCACTCCAGCTCAAGGCTCACAAATTTTGATATCTGGCACATGATTTTTCAGAATTGTTTCAGATTTTTTCACTGTGTCGGTCGATATAAGTTTTCAAATATTGTAGTTAATTCAAATCGATTGGAAAAATTTTGAAAAAAGTTATTGCCTTCAAGAATGAAAACAATGATGTAAAAAATCACAAGCTAAATCAGAGGTCAGATATGACATAGAGTGTTCCATATGTATAAGGTTTTGCCTAGCAGAATAATAATCGAGGAATGCTTTGTCCGCAACTTATATAAATATTCAGTTATTTTCAAGATCGTTCTGTTCATTTCAAAAATGCTTGAATGCTCGCGAATACACTTCAGTTGGAACATGTCAAATTAAACATATTAAATTGAACCTTTTTCAAACATTTTTGTAATATTTTATGTTACGTGGATAAAATCACTGGTGCATTTTTTATACCATAAATTAGGATGAAATGTTTACGACGTTAATAATGCAAACGGTATGGAATAATATACAACTTATTGTAATAAAAGGAGTGAACGTGTGTATTTAAAAATATGTCTACACTAGTTTACCATTTTTTGTTTAACGATGCTTTTCTTTACTTAAAAGGTACAGGCAAGGATACCGGAATTTAATGAGGTATTCCGAACTGTAAGGAAACATTTATAGAAATACCGAAATCTAAACGTAGTAGGCATCACAGTATGTTCACATGATTAATTAATCGCTTATTTGGTTAAAAAAATTCCCATTTCCATTACTTGAATACGTATATTTTGTCCTTTTGCAATCCTACGGATACGCCATTAGGTGAGGAGCACCTGAAAATGAGCCACAAAGCAATGCCACGCTCAAAGCTACAAGGATTAATAAATATGAATCGTTATAGGATGAAAAGGATATGCGCTTTGTGTCGCGGCACCGCCGGTACAAATGAGAGCAAATTCCTCACTACATTTAAAATTCTTACGTGAAGCATAATTATATTACATCCTTGTGGTCAGTGAGCCAAGTGAGAGTATTTGTGGGCTATATGTCCCGAATCGAATAAAGAGTATGACGTTGCAAAAATAGCAACATCCGAATAAAATGAAAAAATAATAGTAAAATAAAACACTTTTACTGTTTCGTACAATTTAACGCTCCAAATAAGATACGATACTTTTGAGGATCGCTGACATCCCGTACTCGATAATTGTATGAATGTCGTGACCACTAAAAATTAATTCATATATCCGTAAAAGTTGCGTTAAAAAAAGTTGTTAGTGAAATTTTCGCGCGTCTTCAGAGGACGGCGTTCTAACTAAGCGTGATAAAAATGACCACGCGAATGTTTTTCCAAAACAGAAGCATCAAAGACAATCCGTCGCAGCATCATCATCGCTGCAATCATTCACAGTGATATTTTTTATTGGATAAACACTGTCTCCACCAATACTATTCTTAGCAAGCGAACCCAGTGAGGTGGCTGTTGACGCAGTCACTACTAAATTCCTAGTCTTCTCCAATTCCAGGAAATAACCCTGTAAGAAATTATAAGTAGGGATTAGCTTCACTTCAAATAGACCACGGCATAAGCTTTTGTTCACGTTTTTTCTTACCTTTTCAGTAGAGTTTGGTGCAGATGCTGGTGGTAGCTGAGGCGGACCACAAGTCTGACTACAATGGGCCAATGCAATCAGTGCCTTTTCACTTTCCCTGGCATCTACCAAAAAGATGCTCTCCTTGACTTCCTTTTGGTTGTATTCGTCGATCCTGTTACAGAGTTTCAAAATTTTTTCTTATAAAAAACGGTAATGAACAGATTTACGTGATTTAGCAAGTTTTTCCCCTCTTCGATTTTGAGTTACACAAAAGTTTTGACACTTCTAAGAATTTATAAAATTTTCTAGGAAATTTCATTCAGTACTTGTTACAAGATTTTTAATTTTTTTTTTTTTCTTTGCCATCATAACGTATTTCAATACCTTTCCAAAGTGACTGAACTTAGACCTCAAATTATGCGAATAATAACTATATAAAGGTGACAGAAAAGTGTTTTGATCACGTACTTGTCGTAAATAACAGCATGTAGACCAAGTTTTTTCAGATTCAGGATGGTGTCTTTATCATTATTGTCATCACCCCAGCAGAATATAATTAGGCCAGCATCTTTGACTAGTTTAACTTGTGAAGGATCCCTTAAAATATCTTCGGTGTGTACATTTATTCCAAGTATATCCGCCGCTAGTGCATGTTTCATTGCCATGGGTATTGTTTGACACCTGAGATCGTGGTACGTTGGGTATTTCAAAGTAATTCCTTGAGTAAGAAAAACTACAGGGTACTTGTTTTGCTTCAGTCTAATCATCATGCATATGTCTGGGTTAAAACTTGAGAAAACTATCTTTCTGTTTGCACCGTACTCCAAAACCACCTTGATTATTATGTCTAGGTACAGATTCAGGTCAAATGGATGATTTAGTTCGAATGTACCATCCTGTAATAAAAAATAACAATATCGAAATGAAGAATGCGTATAAGCATATTCCGCACAGATCAATATTTTTGTCAACGAAGTAATTGGTATTTTTTTATATTGGGTTATATAATCCAAATTTCTGCTTAGCGGCTTACCTTCAACTGCATGTTCCACTTAATTTCGACATTACATCCAACATGAGGTTCTAGCTCTTGAAAAACCGTTTTCAGGGTTGGGAAAGGTTGATGGTCCTCTAGATCCTCGTCGAAAAATCTTGGGTTCTTTTCCCTTCCTTCGGCAAGATGATAAACCTGAAATATTATACTCAACGTTCAATTTTCAAATCTATGTATATCTTCTAGTACAATTCTCTGGTCTACTCCTACCTTCAAGAGGTGCAACTGTTCCAAAGTGAGATCCTTGACAGGTATCTCAAGCATATCCATCGCTTCAATCTGCTTTTTACGTTTGAGAGATATGGACACATAAAAATCATGATATATTACTGGAATGAGGTCTTTTGATAGCTGAACGTCAAATTCGACCATGTCAGCACCATGATCAGCTGCAGTTTTCAAGGACGCAATGGTGTTTTCTCTGACATTTGCACAACTATAATACATTATTAAAGATTCGTCATTTTAAACAACAATTTGAAAAATATTCAAAGCAGAACGAACAGTTGACCATTTATTGTATACTCGGATACTTACTTTTTCATTTCAAACTTAAACGAAGTACCGAGTCCTCTGTGCCCGACGTCAAGACCTGACCACCTCTGCTCCCAGTGCTTCGCGTATGAAATACTCATATCCCATGGATAATCAGGTATTGGGTTTATGCGCACATACTCAATAGTTAACTGACCTTAAATACAAATAAAACCAACGTCTTTATTCTTCATTTTGAACTTTTTGTCTCTTTAAAATTATGTAATAAATTTTTTATCCTCGTTTTCACCCTTTGGAGAATAATTTTCTCAACTGACATTTTTATTATTGGCGAATAGAGTAAATAAATTTGCATAAATACATTACGAATTTCTTCCTCTTTCTTGGTAATATTTTGAAGTGCATTCCAATTCTCAGAGATTGCTACAAAATCTAATGTTCAGAGTGGCTCAGTTAGCATGGAAAGGTGCATGTTATAGGTAAATGAAATAGTTTGTGAACAAGTCAACAATAACAAACAATGAATCTCTCGGAATAATTACCTATAGGTCTATGCTTATTGCTGGTAATTGGTACAGTGAGCAGTCCAACACTGGCTTGAACGGTGCTAGGCAAGATGTAGCTGAAACCAATGTGATTTGGTGGCTCCCCAGGGAAAATCCTTGAACTGTATGCGTAATAGTCAACAAGGTATGCCTGAAATGAGAAAAATTAAACGTATGAGTAATGCACAAGTTTATTAACCGAAATCAACAATAAATACTGGTTCCGCAAATGTTCAACTCTCCTGTAGGGTGTATTGCTTATGACACGATACGTAAGAAGACATTTCACCTGCAGTCGGGTAATCTGACACGTGCTTTTCAATATTCAGAAAAAAAAATGAATAAAAAATACCACCATATAGTAAGACGTGCAAATATTATTAAACCATTATGATTGGAACAAAATACACCTCTTTTCTAAAATACGTGTACGTATTTCATAGTTTGTATATTATTTCGTACATAAATATGTATTCAGTGGGCAGATTATTACCGCTTTACTTGATAGTCGATGTTTGCAAAAATAGAAATAATAATAATAATAATAACAACAATAATGATAATGTTAATAATAGCATAACAGTAACAGTAGTAGCAGTAGATAATTATTACAGAACGGGCAAACTTGATATATATGCAATATCTGCAATATCTGCCTGCCGGCGAACAATCTGTCATCACTGAATTTAGAAAATTTTTAAGCGATGCGCAATGATATGATATATTCCAAGTTTCATTCTGGCCACACTTTACTGGGAGATAGAAGTTGCCACGTACGTTTGGTCCGAGTTGATCACACAGCTAAAAAAACCAATTTATAACACGCTACGCGATAAGGTATAGGAGTGACGGGGCTCTCACCATTTTTCACGCGCACAGATGATTATGAGATGCGACAGCATTGATATCGTAACATTTATGGGAGACTATGGAATAGCTGCAAGAAAAACTGGCCTCCTTAAATACTGAGAATAAAAAAAAAAAAAAAAGAAAATCAAAACTACCGATACAATTATTCCTGAACAAATTTCACGCAACATTGTCACCTCATACTATAAAATTTGCATTGATTAACGTATAAGGTCATCTGGATATATGAAAGATATCCAAGGAATGTACGTACATTTCGAAAGACGAGTAACGAAATGTTAAAAACACTAATAAGACTGAAATAAACAAATTCGAAAAATGAGTTTTCCAATAATCTGTGAGCAGCTTGAGGCACCGGGTGGGACGGGAGTGAAGGATCAACTAGGAAAACGACTATCAAGACCGTCATATCTCGACGTGATGTCACATGACACAGATGCATAGTAGCTGAGCATCAGACAGCATCTTATCATCGCTGGGACCAGTTCACAGCACTATTTGATCAAACAGAAGTTCGAGTTCTTCGTGTGCCGATGAGATAGTCGAAGAAATAGAGGTCATCATCATCGTCTGCCCACCAAGGCAAGAGCTGCACTTAACAAGTTTAATTATCTTTTATAAAGCAGAGTTCTTGATGTTATAACCGATACTTTCAATGAAGCCTGGAAGAAGGCTCAAATCTCAATAGCCTGCTGAAATTTCAGACAATATGGTCAATGGTGTGTGATATCTATATTAATTAATATCGGCGTGTGAATTGCCACCATGCTGCCGGTTATAGCTGCTCTGCAGGTGAAAATGTAGCTGGGAAATCGTATTGTGGTTTAAAATACCAAAGAAACAGCAATGTTTATACATAGTAAAATGGGATAAGCATGTATGATTCTTTGCCAAACCCAACGTACGCAGAGAAGCTAAGTATAACAAAGCATGGCTTATCATCCTGTTGTCAAAGAACTCTGTTATCAACCTTCGGACATGGCTAGTTACTTACAATTGTTTCAGGATATCTGACAGCTACATTGAAGACGATGAATTCCTCATCGCGGTAAGCATGACCAAATTGATCCTGGTACTTAAAGCACACGTCCTCATCGTTCAAAACCTGTAAGCAGAAAATACGACTTGTAAACAACGCAGTTTTTCATTTCGCAGAAGCACGTGCTTCATATTTTTCAGCATTTCAAGTCTTATGTTGCCAAGGCTTTACAGGTATCCTCACGTAAAACCTAAATTGGCAAAATATGCAAACGTGATTTTCACTGTCATATGTTGTATAAAATACCTACGCAAATTTCAGTGACGCTGGTTGGCGGCTGCTCGACGATATCTTGTGTGTCCATAGAGAGACTGTCCTCAACGCAATCTCCACCCAACTGCTGAAGCTCCAACGAATTGTGTTTCATTAGGTTCACTGGAGTCATCTGAAACAGAATATTGCCTTGTATATTCATACCTTTTCACGATAAGCAATAATATAATGGCCCTTATGAATATGAAAGACATTTCATAACCTGAGCACGTGATACTGAAACTCGAAATGACTCTTAAAATTTAATCATACTGCTCTGAGTAGTCAATGGTTGAGGTCAGATAAAGATTAAGTATTTACCTTTCATAAAAATTTGATACACTGCTTGAAAAGTATGGTGACCTTGGTAGTAAAAAATAAATAAATTGTGAAGCCTAGCTTGTACGTTGTACCTTGATGTAAACCTTCTTGTTGTGTAACCGTTCTTTCCATAATTTAAGAGGACTGTTGAAGATCTTGAACTGAATAACAGTTTCATCAGTGAGCCAGCCTCTTTCAACTTTGAAATATCCATTATTGAAGCCAAATTTGTCTGGAGTAATGTTCATGTCAGCAGAAAAGTTGCTCGGTGCTGTGAGAGAAAATACGATGCTAATTAGTCTTAATTAATTGTAAAGGAGGCTGGAAAGGATCTGATTTTGAGAATTCAAAAGTTTGTATTTTTAGAAAAACTATTCTTCACAAAGATGCATGGCCTCTGTTGATAAACATTACAAATTTAAATTTGATTAATCCAACAAGTCACTAAGCTGAAATTATTTTCGCATTATTGATATAATGCTAAAAACAACGACATAACAAGAGCCTCAAAAACAACCAAAGAAATCCCTCTCAAGTTCATTCAAATAAAAATCTTTGGTAGAGCCTCACCATTCTTTTTAATCAGTCTAGGAGTCATGTGGGTTTCCCATTTCCGTATGATCAAAGTTTTAGCAGAATTCTTAGTGCCGTTTGGCTGGCATACAACGGCTATGAAGTAACGAAACTCCACATCGACGTCAGTTGGCAGACAAATGGTTTGAGAATAGACAGGAGCTTCACTGTGAATCAATTTTTTTCTCATTAAATATTTAACTTGCTGTAACACATTTATGCACAGCTCTATTGCTCATTAAAGAGGGTGTATATTGAGGAATTAATAACATCCAACAAATTTCACTATAAAACTTGGCTACGTCTCAAAAATTTTGACTTTTACAAGTTTGAATTGTTGAAAAAAATCTTATTCGGAAAAAGAAAGTTTGTGTAGTAAGAGGTGTCCAATTGTAACAGTTTTTCCGAGCAATCATAGAGCTGAGTTCAAAAGATAGATTCGTTTTAAATAGCTACGTTGCACATAGAACTCACTCGTCTCCGTTGTCAAACATGCTTCCGGCGATGCTTTCACGCTCGTCTCCGTGTTCAATGTGGTAGGAACTGTTGTTTGTATCAAACATAGCAGCGTCACCAGCCGTTAACTCTCTGGGTAATTGAATGGCTTGATTATGATTCCAGGCACCCAGTTCCGGCAGATTACCAACGACATAGACCAATTCATTTTTCTCAAGGTTCGACACCTACGGAATCATGTTGGAAAATGTCATTTTCATAATCGAGTCCCATCCCATTTTCCCGTATTACTATACAGAAAAATTTCAGCACCTGCACCCTGAAGATCCAATCTCGCTTTGCACCCTTCATCGTGATTGTTTCAAAGTCTACAGCGTCAACCTCTCGTTCACTTTCCTCGGCGCTCCTCGGCCTCCAAAGACGCCTCAGCTCCCGATCTTCTTCGCTCTCTAAAAACCACATTCGCTGCATTTTAGTGCTACTGCCGTATTTCTTATCTTTTTTTTGTTTGTTTTCTTTAAATTAATTGTATTTTTGTCAAGTCATTCGAGGTTTGCTGCCAAATGCCAGTCTATTTTTCATGGTTAAACACGTACTCTGGTTTCTTTCATTTATTTTATTGTACTACCTTTTCTTTGTCATTCTTCAATTATCAGTAATAAAAATCTAAGTCACATATTCAGATGATTCACATATTCATGAAAGATTCTACGGTTTGCAGTTATGCAAGTCATTTTTGTCGATTGTATTACGAGGATAATCAACTTTTCAGAAAACTTTCCAATATTAAAATATAATGTAAAGACGTTCTCGGTGTAGACAGTCAATAATAAAGGGCACTTAATTTGAGTTGACGTTTCGACCCTAACTGGGGAGACCCTCCTTAGAAATCTGTATATGTTAAATAATTGGTCAGTGTGGTGAAAGAATAAATTACATTCAAGAGAGTCAAACAGAGAAACCTATAACAAATGAAAATATAACCATGTAGCGAGAAAGAAATACAAGACAAGTTCAGTATAACACAAAGGACACGGAAGCCGTGGAAATAAAAAAATTTTTGCTGAGCCGAGGCTTGAAGCATCTGTGCAACATATTTACATGAAATGAAAAATTGTAATACATCTACCCGAGAAAAATAAACATATTGACAAATGTAAAAGTAACAAAACACTTTTCATTTATCATCCGACAACTAAGAGTATTCTTCACAATACTTATCAGTTCCGTACACACAATTGTAATGTATATTCATATTAATAATGTTTTACAGTTCAAGACGTACTCTTTAATCGTTCCAACATAATTCTTAGTACCTTTCTTTTATTCTGTTATCGTTCAAATTCGAATACTTTAACAAGCCATTCAGGCATTCTTATGTAAATCTTTTACATCGTAATGCAAGCAGTTGGCTTGTTTTCCTTTTTTTCTGATATTTGAATCCTTGCATAAGCCATTCTACAGTTTTCATTTTGTGAAGTCAAATATTTGCACAAGTTTTCTCGTTTATTATTTTACAATGTATCCAGTTGCTTTTTCATTTCGATGACTCTCTGCATATTTTTAACTTGATCTCTAACGACTAGAGAGGCTTCTCGAGTTCTTCTTTTTTTAAGCCGTTGTTCATCAGCTGTTTCTAATTTTGAAATCTATACTTTTGTCTATTTTTCAGCATTGTTTGATAGGCATAAAATTGAGCAACTTTTGGATTGTACAGCGAGAATAAAAACAAAGTACATGCAAACTGATACCGTAAACTACGTACAGCTCTTGATGAAATTTTAATACAAATTAAAGAGGAATATCTACAATATTGCCATCAGCCATCACAGATATGTATTTTTATCATAGCAATGCCATAACAGATCAAATACAATTGACATCTGATGAGTAAAAAGTTTGTTCATCACTTTGGTGACAGTGATGAGAAATTTGATAAGTAAGCATAAATTTTTATTACGAAATCAAGGCAGTAATCTGTTACCATGATTCATTATCAACGGATACTGGATAGCAACACACGGACCGAAAACCATAATAGTGACGGAAAAGCACTAAAGTGAACAAAAGAGAACAAATAACGCAACGATCATGTGATTCGAGTCATGTGGCCAGAATCGAACATTTTCTCACACAAAAGTAACTGACTAAAATTTGCTAAATTAGAGAGAAGATGGGATATCGAACATCGAGCGAAATTCTGGTTCTGCAATATTATGCACAAAGAACAGCACTAGTGTCTAGAACGGTAGTTTAGTTCACCATTAAATTTCTGCGTGACGTTTCGGAGACAACAAAGGAAGGCTGACGGTGAAGATTACTCATCGAATAAAAATTGGGAAGCAATTATAAACAGCGTAAACTCACTTTTTCATACAAGAGATTGATGTCGTTTCAGTTCACCTTGATTATTTAGTCGAGATCCAAGACAGCGGGTTTTCGCGTTTTCTCGAACAAGCCATCGCTCTCAGCAAGAATCAGTCACCTTCAATCGCTTTCACACAATTCGAGCTCTCACTTCCGCTTTACAACGAGCCCACGGATGGTTTTAAAACCATGAAGGAATGAATCTACTGGCGAATTCTTTGACCAATTCATCAGCACACATTCACCTGCCTCGCGTACGCTGTGGCTATGTCCTGACTACCACAGTCAACTTACAGGACTGGCAACTGCCGCAATACTACCGCATTAGATAAATAGAACCATCGCTTTGGCCGCAGTTCATTCTAACAGAACGCACAGAGCGCGCTTCGATCGTTTCGAATGATTTGAAAATTCGGTTTTACAGAACAATTGGATCCTAGGAGTGAACGGATCTACAGGGTGTTTGGAAAAAAATAATTTCACCGCTCTACCGAGTCACTTTTCAACTTGATATCGACGGATGTCCGCTCGTATTTGAAGTGGAAGTTGAAAAAAAAAATATATATATATAATTGGGTGCGCCAAATCTTGCTCGTCGAGAGAAATGAACATCTGTGAGAAAATATGGATGGGAAACAACGCGTTCTCGTCGATTAAGACCTCCGAAAATGAAAAAATTCTATTAAACCATGGATCAAACGATTAAAGAATAAACATTTGACACGTTGACAATTAGTATTTAAAGTTGGATTTGAAACAAAAATCTTTTAACATTCGAAAAAAAATTATAAACTTTAGCAGCTAAACAATCAAATATGGTTTTATATGTGGTAAGGTGTTAAATTTTGAATATGACTTATAAAACCAGACACAAGATTGGTTATTGGAACGCTATACTCGTTGGATGCTATTCTTGAACAGAGGATTAAAATCAAATTTCCTAATTCGAGCAATCAGCGATTCCCATGCCACTAAATGGGGCTCACTACTAATATTGATGAACCAATATTTGTAGACCAGAATTTAAGCTTGATTTTCATGGCAACTTCCAATGGATGATCAACTTACACTCATGCACAGGAGATTATAACGAAAGAAAACACCCTGTAATTGCTTCCGGGCATGCATTCCAAATGACGGCAGTATATTAATTGCTTCATGGGTTTTGATTTTACCCTGCTTCGTTTTACCGTAAAAAGTCTCTGTGTAGTATACTATTAATTTTCGTTTTCAAATTTTTTTCAAAAATAAATATTGGTTCGCTTGTAACGAATGGAGCATTTTAAGGATTTCATACTTGAATAAATTGTTTACTCACGCCTAAAGACTGTAATAAAGTTTTTTAATTCAATGGAAATCTAACAATCTAACGTGCGTAAATATATGTTTCAAATTTCAAATGTTTAAGGTACATAAAAATTGTTTCTAACTTCTTTTCAATCAAATAATTTTAAAATAAAGTATGTCAACTGTAGAATTACTTAAATTATTTTGCAATGATTACGGGCCGTAAATCGTTCGAGACTCTGTAACTGAATGTGAGTACAAAAACAAAGAGCGTGAGCTCCGGAGCAGAGTTCTGTTTGAATTACACACATGTATGTACGTCAACGCATGACAATACATGTCAAAAGGTACAAGGTGTTGTACTTTTTCGTAAAGCTAAATAAAAGCCTGGGAATCATGCTTACAGAATTGCCATTAATTCTTAAAGTAATTACTGTTTTGATTTGAGCGGTGTATTTTCATTGACTTGATCGTGATCAACAGTATCTTACACACTATTATCGGAGTAAAGAAAATGAAAAATAAGCGTCAATAATTCTGTCGAGAATCGTTGTATCTTGCAGCTGCGTCATAAAAGTACGCACGGTTCAAGCGTAAAATGCATTAGATATCGTTTACTGTAATTGATCTATTTTTTCGGAATAAAGTAACCATTTTCCACATTCTCTGCTCATAATACTTGCAGCTTCGTGAAAAACATTATTGAGAAGTATGAAAAACAGTTTCCTTAACGTGGAGTACGAGAAAGAGATCACCTTTATGAATTATCCTACACAAAAATACAAATTTATTTCTTTCGGGTGACAAACACTTTTTGGCATGGCAAGCTAATACAGGCCCTGGCCTTTATCTTATCTCCGATATGCAATACATTCGTATCAGTTGTCTGTAATGTTATCATGTTACGCCCGAAGTAGATTGCACTGATCCAAAAAAGAACGGACAATTAAAAAAGTTAAGAGAAAAGGTAAACACTAATAACATCGTATGCTATCCTACTTCTTTGTTCTTTGTGAAGCTACCATTGAATGTTCGGATATATATCTAACACTACTTGTTAGTAATCGTCTTCAAAATGCAAGTAATAATTGATTTCGTACCGTATGTTTTTCGGTGATTTCAAACTCATATGTTTTTGTGTTTAACGCCTAATCGCGTACCACCCGCGTCACAAGCGTGAATAAAACTGCTCATTTTTCAGGCGCAATACTTGATTGAAATTAATACCCAAGGATCGGAAGTAAGGTCATTTGCCTGCGTACAGGCGTTCTTTTGCTGCGTGTCTATAAAAACTCTTTTGCACGAGATTGATACGAGACTATTCGGAAATGGAATCTTCAATAATGCGTGAACTGAAAAAGGTACGAGCCAAGAAATCGTGACGGAAAATTACTTTTCTTGCAGTAGGTCTGCGGTATATGCGACTCCAGACGCTGAATTTTACATCGACCTTGTGACACTCTTGCCTTGACTTTTCTACCTGATCGATGGTATCAACGGCCCTAACAACCAGAATATATATACCATTTTATTACCATTACAGTTCGAAGCATGGCTTCGCATGTGTATATGAACGTCGTACGATACAAGCGTTGTAACTCATTGCACGCAGGGTTACTCGTAGGTACCGGAAGATCAGTTATGGTCAACCTTTATATACCGTGAATCCATCAACGCGTGTACGACATACACAGGGTGCGCCATAAGCAGAAAAAAAAAAAAAAAAAAAAAAACGGGACCGATTTGAAACGTGAATAAAGTTCAAACGTGTCGATCGATTTTCGAAAACTATCTTCTTTCTCAAAAGTAGAAGAACGAATAAATTGTTTCGCATTTGAAAATCCGGAAAATCTTTATCGGTTGTTGAGATACACGCTCTTGAAAAAACAAGTGCTGAAAAATTTTCTGGGAGATTGAAAATAATTATTATCAAAGAATATTCGACTCAATTTCCATCTGAAATTGTGATTCGAAGAAATCGGCCAACGCGTTCAGATTTTATTCACGTTTCAAATAGGTCCCGTTTTTGCTGTCCCACCCTGTATAAAAGTGAAAGTCCAAGGACATTCTTAACAAAAATTAGCTTCAGTAGAAAAGGTCGGAAAATTTCTCAGACAATTTCGTCGTTTGTATTTCAAGTTTTCGCTGTACCTATGAAGAAGATTTCGAAAGACGCAATGACATTATTTTTTTTAAACATCATTTAAACGATTTTCAACTGAAATTCTTACGTACTGATTCTTCTAAGAGTATCCAAGGAAAATTTTACCGGGAATTCACACGGTTCCAAGTTGTTTATTTGTAGCAAATAACTCGCACTGGTTGTAATCGTCGTAGCAGGAATCACCAGCTAGTTATATAACACACACGTCAACAAATTAATTTTCATGCGCAGATAATCGCGGTCTTGCATGCCTAGTCACATATCGTATTTCAAATTATAATCAGTACCGTAGGTTCGAATTCAACTTGCCACGACTCGATGTCGTCGATTATTTTTGCTTTCAGCTTTCCTAAATCACTTTTTCCCATATCGTGAGGCGTAAGATAAATTTTTTCATAGTCACCACGTGTCTGAAATTTACGGTAAAAGCTTCAGATTTTGCAGTAGGAATGTTTCTTTAACGTCTAAATCTGTATCTTCATCACCAATATTATAAATAACTGTGCTAAGCAGCATAAAATCGCCGCTCCAAGGGTCTGCGCGAGTTTTCTACGCCCTTCCTTGTTGCGGGTCGATTAACTCCTGACACATTATTATCAACATTATGATTACAATCGACACGAGGGTTGCAGAAACGGAAGAGGAAGATGCCAATAAACTTTCAATGTATCGGGTGGTGTGAAAGAAACAAACGTTTTATTTTCGAATCTACACGATGAATATGCGTGAAATGAAACCGTGTACCTATAATAGTTCGCGGAGCTTTTCTGAAAATTAAACTTTTACCGCAGTGCCTGAATAAAAATCGAAAATGTCGTAAAGGTTAATCTATACATTCATTACCTCGTCGGCAATACATAGAGTGCATATAAAAGTTCAGACGTGTGCTGTAACGTATTTTCCCAGCAATATTCTTTGCCATAAAGTTTATGCCTGACACACAAGCGCACGTCGTACAGCCACGTTAAAGTATGCTGCACAAGTACGGTATATATGTATACATGCAAGACAAAGTGCATTATGCACAGAGAGACAGAGATGCGACGTAGTTTTTCATCTCTCGAATACCATCTGGGTTGTTTATAATTAAAATAACCACACACGCCGTTTCTGCACACATACCGCATATACGAATAGAAATCACCCTTGGCACACACCGCTGTGAAAGTTATACCTGTATATAATTTTTAACAAGGTCACCCTTTACTTACGCGCCGTTCTTCGTATATGCATATGTTACAGTTACAAATGAACATGTATAATATATTACGATACACGTATTTCGCAACTTGTAAATTCGGGTTAATGTTTACGGTGTTTACATTGCAGTCGTGGGACTAATAAATACGCCGAATAATTAATATGCAAGGCAGTTGAAGGAGAAAAAAAAAAAAGAATTGTTCTTCAAATTTGGTAATATTTTCATACAGAATCATACATGTATTATTACTAATATTATAAACGTAGCGAAATTCCGAAATCACATTTACTAAAAATGATTTTGATATAACGTTATTAATCGAATGTAAACAGAACGAAAATGAGAAAACAAGGAACGAAACGAATGTTGGTTACATAATTTTCTTCGAATTCAGTTGGCACGATCGATTGTACAACTTGGTAAGAATATAAATAATACTCAGAGGAAAACGTGCGTGTAATATTGTGAAGAATCGACGTCGTGGTGTGTATATATTATGCACTAATACGAACGATCGATCATTCTATAAGATAATCAAGAATACGGTATACGTAGAGGTAGGTCGTATATATACATATATCTCTGGGTTCGTCGAAGTAAACAAAGAACGATTTTTGAAAGTAGAAGAGGTGGAAAGGCGAAATGTATGTAAAATGGATACGTTTTACGTACCCTGGTGAAAATGATTTCTACGAAGTTTGTAACGTTGTTTCAGTGATGCGTATTTTGAAAAGGTTGTGAATTTGCAACTTTAGGATAACTTCAAATTTAGTAAACTGACATCGACAAATTCAGATTTTGAAAATTTAACTTCTCCGGGTATTCTAAAGGCGCAAAATAGTCATTTTTGCTACAACCTTTCGATACATTAACGCTACTAACTTCAGGCTCGTGAAATTGTAACATTTTGTTTTGTACGAAAAATTGTAAGTGCGCATAGTTTCTCATAAAAACTTGTGAATTTTCATGAAAATTTGTATTTTTTCAGTAAAGAATCTACGGGACGCTACAATTTTTTAGGAAAATCAACTAATCGTCGTGAAAAACAATGCATATTTACAATTTTGTACGAAACAATACGAAATGTTCAGATTTCTGTAAAAGTTTTGTAGAAGTAGAAATTTTCACCAGGATACGATCTTTTCTCGTTAATTACCCTGATTACGGTTCTTCGTTAATTACCGATCAGTCTTGAAATAGATTTCTATCCGAGCTGCATCAATGGGTTAAGAATATCAGAATGACGAAAAGTCGAGATGCACATTTAGTTAAATTGACTCGAGTATAATTTTTATCGTTGTATCAGAATTCCAATTTCGTTTAGAAAGGATCCCACGTCTTGATACTCGTGTAGATCGTAGATTACACTTATCATCAAAGTTCACGCCAATTCTAAATGCAACACGAAATTCGCTAACATATCTATTATATTCGTAATCAGGCAGAGATAATAAATGTGCACTCGAACAAAACTTGTAAATAAAATCTCCGTATGGGACTTGGTGATTAAAGTAACTTTCTTCGTCCATGAATTTATAGAGAATTTCTTCATCCTGCTTCCCGATATTTTTTAAAGCTCTATAGACTGATGATTTCGTAAATTGAGAATTCATCAACGAGTTCAACACTCGCGCTTCATAAATATCCTAGACCGCCCAGTAAAGGTAGGAAAATCGATTTTGCAGGCCGGTTTCTGAGTAATAGTCAAAAACTGTAAACCGGTTAAACTCAGTCGGTAAAAAAGGATCTTAGCGTCTCCTTAATAACACATTTTCAACGTAACTTGTAGCGATTAAAAAAAAAATAGCAATCAAACCTCAGAACAATACTTAAAAAAATTCAAATCCTTACCTCGTTTCAGGGTGTCATAAAACCATTGAATCGAGCAAAACAATCGCGCAAAATACGGTCGTCGGATCGCAAATAAACGAATAATTCACAACGGATTAAGGAACGAGGTAAGAATCGACGCGCGAAATAACGAAAGGGATCCTTCGTCGGAAATACTTTTGGCGGGAAATGAATTGAAAAATAAGGAATAAATAAATTGACACGGCAGTAACGCTTCGCCCAAGCGTCGGTAAGCGACTGATTGTAATTGGCCAACGGAGTGCTGAGGAGTACATAGCGCCTATAGGCAATTCCGTGAAAACTACGTTCGTGGCAGTTTGCGAACCTCGTGGTTTGCTCAGCGAGCACAAAGGATCTGCGACTCGGAATCAGCTGACTTTCAGCGTTGCGCAAAGTGTTTCGGTAATGAACGGACGATGAATGTGGAAGCGTAATAGTGAACCGACACGTGTCTCCACGATTTGAGAATCGCATCGTGCCACCGAGGACGGTGAACCGTTCTGACGAATTATTTTTGAGGAACGAAAACAAGTGAGGAAAAGAAAAACGAGAATAAAATAAAAAGTATGAATGTAGTGGTATTATATATGTTTCGCGGTTCTTGGCACTGAAAAAAAAAATAAAAAATTCATTAGTCACACACGCGATTCGCTCGTGTTTGCGTAACGCAGTTACATAATGAGCGTCGTTATTTTAAAACAGATTTATTTTACTTCTCGATTTCGTTTTCGTGTGTTTTTATTAAAAATTGTATTTTTCATAGCCTCACGAAATTCTTACTATCGCATCATCATTTTCTTATATACATATTTTTCTGTTTTACAATTCAACGGACACGTTCGGTATGATATATGATTCATATTTCAGTCCATCCACGTATGTAATCTCGATACCGTAAAGTCGTGATGAGGATTATCTTTGTAGAAAAAAAAAAAAAAAAAATTAGTATCTAATCAGCTGAATTGGTTCAACTACTGTACCTATCGAATCATGGACACGCAGAGCGTTATCATGTATACGCATTTTAAAGTACAGATGTTGTAGCGTTTTTATCGTGTTACTAAAGGCATTTTTCCCTATTGTGGATGGCGGTTCAGGCTCTACTGAACGTAAATTACGTTAGAATTAAGGTAGTTGGGCAGTAATTTTGGAAGTGTTTAATTCACATGAGTTTTAATTATATAATTTTTTGAGTAATTTTAAACAATCCTGTAAAGTTTGAAGATGATTCACCGTTTAGTTATTGAGTTTCTTGATTTTAAAGTTGAGCGATTTTATATTGTGCAGATACGGACTGGGATCGAAAATGATAATTTCGAGTTGGTTGTTTCGAAATAAAATGCTTAGGACAGGGAAAAAATATCGAATAAAGTGAAATGGATATTTAGAAATAATACATAAAATTTTCGTGAATTTTTTCCGTCATTTAATCATTAAAAATATAATCTAAAAAAAAAAATTTAATTGCCATTTTGGTTAAGTTATACATTTGGCAACGTCACAAGTTTGCACATTACGCGCGATTTTCAAATGATCTATCTTCTGCCGTTTAGATATGGTATTTTGATTATTTTTTTGTGAATCTCCCCTTGAATTGTGATCGATCTGAACACTCTGATTCACAAAAATAAAGGTTGTAGCGAGAAATTCCGATGAAACTCTTTTTGATAAAGCTATTCCTCAAAGAGAGAGAGAGAGAGAGAAAGCGTTACTTTTTATTGAAATATTTAAATTCAGAAATTTTCTCAATCAAAATTCTATTGATTTTATATGTGGACAGAATTATACGAGAGCTTTTGACTCTGACGACGTGAATCAGGATTTTATTGAATTTTCATTAACCTCGAATAACTGCCAAAGTCGATTGTTGCATGAAGTTTAATTTTCGCAACACTTGCGTTACCCAGTTGTACTTGCCGTACAGTCCTAAGCTATTACCATTTTTTACTAGAACTGAAAACCAGTTACGAGTACGAACCGAAAATTAATTTCAGGGGCTGTGACGAGTAAGTCTAGTAGGTGTTATTATTTTATTCAGTTGTGGTCGATCGTACCGTATTTTTGTAATAACTATTACGATAATTTAATATCGGTGCAAGCGGTGCAACTGATGCCAAGGCCTAGTTCAATTAAAAACATTACTTATACGAGACAAGCTGATGATGAAAAACGTTGCAATATTCAGAAAATTTAGCATTGAAATCTATAATAACACTGAATAGTTTGTATCATTACAACAACGCTTAAAACGCTGTAGTAACGAAATTCATTTCACTAACTCTAAAAAAATTAAATTTTTCCAGCATAAAATATAACAAACGAAATTTTTCTCTACGTGATAATTCAGTGCGCACAAGATTGAGCAATTTGTCGCCTTTCAAAAATCGAAATTACCACTTTCAATGGCACTCAATTCTCATATTATGCATTGTTATACACAATATGCATAATAATTGGCGCAGATCGGCGACGGAGTTGCGTGCATAACAAATTTACTGATAAGGATTTGAGTAGCTTCAGGAGCGTGTCAAGTAACACGATTTATTATCTGACTGCACGTTGTCGTCGAATGTGAAACTTGGCGATGCGCTTTAAAACCGTTTTGAACGTGCGCCGGCACTTCGTTGAAGTTGGTTTCGCTTATCGTTCAGGAAGTCACTTACTCGCTCTTGTACAGGGTGGTCGGTTTCAATCGCTCGAGAGCAATATCGTCACAAACGTAATGAGATGCGAGAAAAAGTTTCGATCAAAACTTGCAGACTTTCAATGAAAAAAGATGATGCTAATCCAAGTCGGCTTTTAGATTATACTGTTTTCAAATAGAGCACGACGAATATGTAATAAAAAATATTAAAATTAAAAAAGAGAAAACTCAAGTTTCACAGAATTTTGATTCAGGTTAGGTTGGGTTAGGTTAGGTTAGGTTAGGTTAGGTTAGGTTAGGTTAGAAATAATAATAATAATAATAATAATAAAAAAAAACAATATTTGAAAAAAGTAACCATTTTTTTTTCCATATGTTTCTTCACAATTCGTTGAAATCGCTGTCAATTACTGATGCCTAGGATACCTGTTTTTAAAAGTTTGTTTTATTTAAAATTATTCATCACCTGCAGGATCTCCAAAATTTCACAACCGAAAAGTCGACCCTACAAGTTTCGCGTGAAACGCTTTTTTATGGAGCGATTAAAAATGTACCGCCCTGTATATGAATGCGTATCAATTGGTCTTCTGGACGCGGGTTTGTTCAGCTGAGATTCAAGTTCGATCGACGATGACACGTGCCGAGATATTTTCCTTACTCGTGTCATTAGTGCAGATCTGCATCGAATCCGCGTTAACGATTGTTTATTATAATTCTGCGGCCACTTCTAGACGCAATTATTCACCGAGGAGATAACGACTCCCTGACACTCAATGTTATCATTCGTAATAGTAAACAAACACTCGGTCAGTCTGTATGAGATTCATTGTTAGTAATCTTTTGTTTGTAAATCAACCGTTCAATATTAATATATTCAATATTATTGTGAGGTTATTAACAATCTGCGCATACTGCGTGTACTGTCAGAACTATAATGCAACAATCACAATCAAACAAGTTTCTAAATCTTTATTACGTGTTTTCTGAAAAGCTTTGGTAGTCATTTGTGGAAACTTCTTTTCATTTTGTATCTCGATTTATACAAGCAATAATTATAATATGGTTCATGGTCTCAGCTTATTTTTAGCAATAATTCCCGTGTTAAGCACAGTTAACCTTTTTGTACAATTAGTGCAGAATCCGCGATTATACGTATAATCATAATGTTATAATACGATAAGAAATATCGTGCGGTGTTTATGAAAACAGTAAATACAGAAATATACATTACATGTAACAAAGCGAGCCGCGATCATTCGAATGAACGACTGCCTTTATTTGAAACTTAGAAACACACATGTGAGGTTTATATACATATTAATTACAATGCAGCCTAATAAATCTATAAATAAATCTGTAAACGACAATAATTAATTCGGGATGTTATTCTTGTATAAAATATATCTAGGTACCGTATCATGAGGAGTTTATGTCTGAAAATTATGAAAACTGTCGTGATCGGGTTTTCAGTCAAATATATGATACATCTGAAGGATTTTTTATTTGTAAAATGGAACTTGATATGGTAACATTTGTAACTGCAACGCAGAAAATTGTTAGAATTAAAGTATTTTCGTTTTCAAGTCCGGATTCTGGTAATGCGGATATGACAAAAAAAAAATAATGGTGTATAACTATGTGAAAATGGATAAAGACAACGATTATAATACTAAGAAAATCGACTTGCTAGTACACCCGCATTACAAAACAGGTAGTAAATTAGTCAATCAAATGATTCTACGGTACTGTAATATGCTATGTAAGGACAGGTAGCTCGATATGGATTGGGCAAGTTTTGCACGTGTACACTTCCACTGATACCATCTACGATGATGATATCAGCTGATCAAACTTATAATTACGTGCCAGGGGATATCATGTGGCCTGGATTGCCAGTAATCCACATGACGTTATGAAGTGGGCTTGCGTAAAAAACTTAACGTTACCTTAATTATCGTAAACTCGTATCGCTGTAATATAAAATTTTTACAATACATTGTTATCTGAGGTCTTGTGAACCGTGGACCCACTTAGTTCCTGGAATCGAAGTCAAGAGAAATAAAATCTCTCTAACGTTATCAGAAAAATAGAATACATTGAAATCTAACCTGTTAGCTTGACTTGCATTTCGAGTAAGTTTAATGAAAATTAAAGCATGAAAGAATGAAGTACGCCGTGCAAGCTATTGGGTTGTTCGTTTATCACGATGATACGAACGGCCGTGAAAAATAGGATGAAAAACAACTTTTGTAACTAAATATGACGGAGTGTATTATTTGTGTTATACATTTCGCCGTCGGATGGCGTGTCCGTTAACATGAAATGGCTTGTCAACCAGACTTGTTAAATCAACTTACTTCAATATTTTAGATAGCGATGCTGATGTTACTTGAATAAACTGAATAACGTAAAAACGATTGGAATCAAGTCGCAAGCACATGCGTACAGCTTTCTAGTATACTTCAAAGCAATAGCAGCAATGCGATTGCTATATTCAGGTACATTTTTTATTCAAAGGTCTGAAGGCACTTTACTTTGCACAAGTATGTCGAAAGGCTTCCAACGCTCTTCGATACGTTCAACACGTGAAACTTGAAAAGTAGAACTGGATGGGTATACATGACCTAACTTCGCTTAATCTAAACCTGACCTTAATTTTTTCCCGATGAACTTATCTGACTCCTTACACATATCCACGCAAGTCATCGATAAATTACGAGAACATCGATTTCGTTTGCTATTCAGCGTAATCGCGTAGTCTTTCTGCCAATCGCCTTTTTTCCGCATAATGTATCAGTTCATGACAACTGTTTCAATTCCTGTGCATGTGGAACAAATATTTGAATTGCCATTAAATTTTGGTGGAATCCAATTGGTCTCCTCCCTTTCAATTCGTTATCCCGAAGACCGAGTGCAAAGCATCGTTCTTTACTTACTTCTACTTGACATTAATACCTAGTTTTCGGTCAATTAGAATTTTTTTAAATCAAGTTGACGAGTTTCGAAAGGAGAAAAGATATAAATACACTTTAAAATAATATCTGTCATTGAGAAATTCAAATCTTGAGTCTAACGGAAGTTGCTTGAGATGTTTCTAAGGCGTTGCTAGTGCAGTTTCCACATTGAACCAAACATAAACACAGTTGCGACAGCTGAATGATCAAAATCTGAACTCAAGTTTGGTTCTCAGTTTATGCGTTATCGAATCTTACTCGCTTATGATTCATTCTCAGGATATAACTTGTAATAAAACATTCACGCAACGAATAGAAAATTGAATGTCCATAATTTCACCGCGGTTTTTCCGAAACAATCACCATTATACAATTCACAAAACTGGTAGTTGTATATTCTTAAACTAGATTTGATTTACACGAAAGAATAATTTATTCGATGACGATCCGACTTCGTAATATTACTCCACTTTTTCTTTCCCAACAAGCACTTTCCTAAAACAAGGTGCGGTGTCTGAGAACCACCTCATCACCGGCATCTACATAACCCGAATAATCCGTCTTCCTGAAATTCAACGAGCCTCAGGTGTTCATCCGCGATGCGATCCAACACCTCGATGTCAAAGTGCCACCTCTAATTTCCCCTCACAGCTCGGTCGTGGCGACGCCCCAGTACTGCTGCATTCTAGTGGTATCTTGTTCGAGTGAGTCGAGTCCGCTACGTTCCTGGATAACAGCGAAGTCGTACTCCAGATTGTAGGGCATGAGCCTCTGGAGGCTGCCGAAGTAGGCAGCGTTTGGACCACCGGTCAGGAACCTTCTACCACTTCCAAACCTGACCGGCGTCCTGGGCAGTCCAGGATTGAAGGTCCTCGCGCTGCCGAATCGCTTAGAGAGGAAGGGCAGGTTCCCAGTCAAATGTGGTGTCGACCTTGACTGACCTCGACGCAGCGGCGACCGCGTCAGGGTGTCCAGCTCCTTGTCGAAGAGTAACTGGGTGTTCTGTTCCAGCATGTACTCCCAGCAACGGAACTGTTCCTCACTTAGAGCACCCGAACGTTCCGAAAGCGCGTCATCCGCCTCTGGCGAGCCGGTTCCACCCGACTTCCGGTTCTCGCCGTCCTGCCTGGTTCGCGAGACCCGCGTGGGTCCGCCGCTTCCGGTGACCCAACCACGACCCGATGGCTGCCTTGACTTGAAGGTGCTGTCGCTTGCCTGATCCGATTGACCGCTGGGTGAACTCCGGTCGTCGCCGTGTGCGGTACCACCGTCGCTTTCCGAGGTTCTGGAGGGTTTCCCTCCCCGCCCAGCCGGCTCCTGGGACTTGCTCGTTCTACTGTAACCGGAAATAAGGTTTAGGTTGAGAAGAGAGCGATGGTTCCGCACCGACGTACGCGTTGTAGGCACAGTTCGGGGCTTCTGGTGTCGACGGCATGTACAAATCTCTGCAGACATTTTCGTCCCGGTTTTTTTTTTTTTTAGAGAAAGGTAATGTAAAGGTAAAGGTAACTTTTTCCACGAAACGATTAGTCTAGTTTTGTTTAACTGGTTAGATTTCTGCACTGTACTCTTCGAAACTGCTGATAGTAGGATACAATGTTCAACTGCTTGTGTTTCCGATTAAATGTTTTTTTTTTATCATCATGATAATTGGGGTGCCTTGTTTCTAGCGAATAATCTCAGATTTTGATTAAATATTTTGACAATGTTCCGCAAAGTAGTTGTTGGAATCATTAAATTTTATTTACCAGGTATTCTCGAGAATGGGCAATACAGGGAAATTGAAAAGTCTTCATTCCTACACGTTCGATGCTACAGTAAATTATTTTATAATTGACCGAAAACGATGATTCGTAGAATCTGTAGCGACGGTATTACAAAGACCGAATTTGTTCTAAAAGTGTAAGAAATAAATAAAAAGACCGATCTCAGTGTGCGATTCAGTCATGTAGATTTGCACCATGTAGAATTGGATGGTGCGGGACTAAACCGTAGAGCACATACCATGCGATTTGAATAGTGCATGGCTCGATCATGTATAGTTCGAATTATGTGTCGAGCAATGTCGCGTAGGATTAAACGTGTAGGAATGTGGCGTCCCCGATAAATTCGACAGTTCCGTTCGCCTGTCCATAGGCAACCCGCATAACTTTTAGTTTTGCATGGATGCATAACATAGGGAGGTGAATGCGCCTAATTCCAGGCAATTTAAGTAATTTAAGGTGATCGTCATGCATTTGTTATTGATAGTAACATATTAACTAGCCTATGAATGGGCGGACTTAAACCTTATACTGCTATTTTTTGTACTGTATATTTATGGAACGATATACATTTATGACCTGGTATAATGCAATTACGTTAGGATGGATAGGAATTCTTGACTGAGATAGTGTCGGTTGTTTTTCATTTTCTATTGCATCTGAGGTGAATTTATAGATTTTCACGAGAACTGAAATGCCGTATCCTATTTGTAATTCTCGTTTTATTGTCTTCTCTGTTATTATTTGATTTCTCCTGTGAAATTAAACTCACCAGGAGCCTGTGCGCAAGGCACTTATTAAATATAAATATGAATTTTTTATATTTCTAATTGAAAAATGTGCGACTTCGTCGTACGTGTCAAGCAGCTATAATTTTGTGTTCAAAGAATAGACGTGTACTACTTCAAAAAGAAATGAGACAAAGTCTGCGATTAATGTTCTTTTGACACTTGGTTGATTCTTTGGTATTTCAAAATATTTATACCTATGTCTGAGGTGTCCAGGCCATTCCGACGTGATCATGATTTTCATCGTTCTTAATTTAATTCTCTGCTATTAGCATGCTGTAGGGTGCCATAAAAACACGATTTGCAAACTCTTAGATGTCTGTTGAAAATGGACTTTTTAGTAATCGTACGATTTGTAAAATCATAGTAAGCTAAAATCGAGTTTGATAAAACTTACGCGGCTGATATGTTTTTGAAAAAATGAAAAAGATGAGCTTACAGATATTTTGTGAGACACCAGAACATCAATTTAAGAGAAACGAAGTTTGGTTCGAAAAGTTGGAAGGGTAAGAAAAAGCTCAATAGACGAAAAAAAATCTCTCGTGTAGGGAGTCGTGGTCATGATTTAAATTCCGATGGAGGATTTCGAATTTTGCGAATTTTTTCTTACCTTTTTCTGATTTACTCTAATTTAATAATCAACGCAATTTTTTTTATAACTTTGATAGCTAACGTATGTCTGTTAGGACAGAACAAAAAATTTTTCAAATTATTGTCTTCCGTACACGCTGTAAAGTTATCACAAAATCCTGAAACTTTAGCGGACAGAAGAATTTTGTTATGGAACTCCGTTATCAGGTTCCCATCTCTCTAAATTTCCTTAGAGTAAAAACTGCGCAACTCGCATGATGGAGTGAATGTTCACTCTTCAAGAGTGAACTTAAACGCTTGGAGTGAATGAAATCGTTCTAAATTTCACTCGAGTTGGAGTTACGCAGTTTTCACTCTCACTTAGTGATTTTTCACTCCAAGATATTAAAAGAGTACGTAGATCGTAGGTTCATCGTAAAGAATACTATTCATCAAAGCTTATATCCGTAAACGTTGTATTAATTATATACGTAAGAAGGTTAATCAAATCAACGATTAACCGAATATCAACAGCTTTTTCAGTTCATTCAATGAAATGATATAAGGATGCGGGTCAAAGTTCCAACTGATCAAAACCTCAAACTGTGAAAAGTCCCAATAGTTAAAACACTGAACAGTTAAATTTCCGTACGATTAAAATTCATTATCATTAATTGACTTTCACGTACGAAGTAAAAACTTCACGGCATATTTAAAGGCTGGTAACATTTGCAGTTTCAACTATTCGGAATCTTGACCATTCGGTGTAATCGTCTGCCTGAGCTTTGACCATTCGACCGAAACTTTTGAACTGAAAAAACCCTCTATATTCGGTCAATCATTGATGTGATCGACCTTTTCCTCCGAGGAAAGAACTCTTACGAACGTGATTACTGTAACATTTTTTAGATATAAGCTATCATGGAAGACATAAATGACTGTTATGTTGATTGGGTTTGAAAAAATAAACCTTGATCTAGGTATTCATGGTCTCGGACAAAAAATCCTTCAGGTAGAGTTTCAGCACTTCAGAATGCAATTTCTCAGCATAGAGCAAGTACTGATTTCGAAAATGAATTTTTTCGCTCCGATCTTATGCCCGTCTTCTCTCCAAGCTCAAAATTTTCGTCTTTTCACGGAGAATTTCATTCAACCCCGTTATTAAAAAAGAAAAATAATAATAACAATTTGAAACCTTGCAAATTGTGTTTTTTAAAACCATTTGTGTGAAAAGGTGCCCAAAGTTGTAATGGATCATATTATGCACATTTTTGAATAACTCTGATATTTCTCGATAGAATTGGCTGCAAATTGATGCACTCACGTTTTGAGAGTCACTGAATCCAATTTTGAAAATAGAAATGAAATATTCAATATGAGGGATTCAAAATGGTGGCTTAAAATACAGGTAATTACGACTAGGCCTCAACACCCTTGTACCAAAAAGTCAAGAAGTGGAATAAGTCTGTCGAAACCTGTTACTCGGGAGTTTTTATATTATTATTGAAAAAAAAATCATAATGAAACTGAAAAATCATCCCGACTCACCCGTATTTTCACTCTCCGGGGGTGGCAGATTCAAAAAATAACTTTCGCAATGTAATCGGAGACCCCAAAAACCCCAGAGGTACAAATATCGAATTTGAATGTAACAAAAAAATTCATAATAAAACTGAAAATTTACCCCAACTCACCCTTATTTTCACCCTAAGGGGGTTGCAAATTCAAAAAATAAGTTCCGGAATTGCATCAGGGACCAAAAAAAAACCCCGGGTACTAATTTTGGTGTAATTTAGTCGGTTGTATGTGGCTGCCGGTTTTGGCACGAAAACCGGTTGAAATGTTTTACGATATATTGACAGAAAAACCGAATTCAAATTTATCAGGGTGATGGCCAAGAATAAATAATCTGGATCAGAATTTGAAAATACACGTATCTACTCCACATATAGACAGTCAAGTGTCTACTCGGCAAGAGGAGAATAATCGTAAGCTTCACCTGTTCACAATATTCTTCAGCACCCCATTGAGATAATATCCATTATTCACATGGCAGCAGCAGGGTGCGGGTGACTTGTGGAGGGCAGGGGGTTGGCAGCAGGCGCAAATGCAGCCGCCACCCTCGTTCTGGTTCCTGGTTTTCCCAACAGCGTGCCTGAGTTCCCTCATGAGCTGGTCAATGTCACCTGTCCCAGGTCCGGTCAGCCGAAGTACAATGACGCTGAGATTTTCCTCGGCGCCGTAGGCTTGGGCCAAGTCCTGAAGTCGCTTTGCCGCGAGAACGGGACTGGCTTCAGCCCTGGCCTCGCGGACGGCTTCCTGGACGCTGAGCACCTCCCAGAGTCTGCGGTTACCAACGATGACGAACTCGTCGTCGTCCTCGAGGAGGACCTCCTCCGTTACCGGGTCGGGAACTACCAGGGGAAACATCGCCGCGTTTCCAAGCTGGTTTCCAGCCTGGCTCTTCTTTGCCGGTGCCAGAACCAGCGGTCCCGCAGCCCTGCAGAGGACCGCCTTCGCATCACCGGAAGTTCCGATCTTCAGAGCGTACCTCCTCGAGGTCCGCGGGTAGCCGGGGGTCGATGGAATCCTCGTGAGGTGAACCAGCGTCGCGTCCACACCGTATTTTTGTCCCTTTTCTTTAAGCTCGCGGTGGGCAGAGAGCAACGTGTACTTGAGGTAGTCCTTCGACGTCTCTTTAATGGTTCGCTCCTCCAGAAGTAGCCTTGGGATCATCTCCTGCAAGCACACAGGCGCCTCCTGGTTCGATCCTCCGTCGAATACTCCAAAGAGACCCTCCACGTTGCAAAACGCTGGCATTCTGATTTGGGATACGAATAATCTGCGGAAGGATGGTGGTTAGAACTTACTTTATTTACGATGATCGAGCGGAGTTTTGGGTCTAATTTTGGTTAGAGTGAATTCATGAAATTTGATATTATCTTCAAAGAAATACTTCGTAACGTAACTCTTTCATCGTTTCATTCAAGTGCGTTTCTAAACGACGACTGACAGAGGAAATAATCATTTCCAAAAATGTTTGGGGAAATTGAGTTTTAAAATTCATATCCTTTCATGGATGTAAAAATATTTGGAATAGTTTGAAAATGCCACGGGATTTGAGAGAATTTTATATGTTTTCACCAAATTGTAAGCATAATTTAGAATATTATATTACAGGGAATTTTTGGACCGTCACAAAATGTCGTATGAATTTCACGGATTTGATCAAATTTCATGATATATAAGACGTCAAAGAATCGATAAGCAAGATGTTGAAAGATTAATTTAGAACATAATCAAGTTTTATCGTGAGTTTAGAAAACTTGACAGGCTTTAATAGAGTTTCGGAAAATTTCAAAGAAGTTTGACACACTCGATAGTGCTTGTAGGAATTTTGTAAAATTTCGTGAATCACTCCGTAGTTTTAGGGTTTCAAAACTTTTCAACGGGTTTCAAGTCCGGACACTAAGAATTCAATGAAGTTCCCCAAAATATCATAAAAACCCTAGCAAAAGTTTGAATTTAAAATTCGTTGATTCCTCTTGAGAATCCGATTAAAAATAGTTCAAATTTCGATGGGCGATTGATGAAATCTATTTCGACCATTCGAGTGTTGGTTCGAGTCAATGGGTGCCACAGTTACATCTCTATTGAAAAACCCATCCTCAAAGAGTAAATAACGGGTGAAATAAACTCACTTTTCGCGCCCTCCAGCTGTCTCAGAAAATCCAAGTCGCCAGGGTTGTTCCAAATTTCGTTCAGCGGTGACCATTTCCTGGTGATGGGGGTGAGAGGGTAGGCTGGATCGATTCTGACCAGAAACGTCCACCAGGGACAACGGTCTTTGAGAACGATATACTTGAAATTGTCTCGGGTCGACGTGCAGCCTGGAGTTACAGGATATGTCCAAAAACTGAAGCTGAGGTGGGACGAGGCTTTCCAAGTTGATACGGTCCAGCTGATTGTGAGCCAGATCCAACACCTGCCATTGAATGGAACGAATTGTTTTGTTCTTGATAAAAAGTTGTAAAGTAGTGTAATTTAGCAAGCGGTTCGCATTCTTACCCTGAGAGAATTGGTTTTGTTGAAGGTCGGGCAGGTTAAGAGCCGGTTTGAATGCACCCTGAGGACTCGTAGATGTCGTAAAAGTGCGACATTGTCTGGTAGATATTGTAGACGGTTTCCTGACAGTACAAGTTCTTCGAGATCGGTCCAAGCTGCGATACAACTGTAACGTCAGTGAAAATGGAGAGGATTCCATTAGTAACGACTAGGCAGAAACTCTTGGATACGTGAGTAATTATCGATTAGCGAAGAATCGAGCGAGTCGGGGTCAGAAGTAAAAAACAAAATTGTGACAGCGTAACAATCAGAACTGCGATTTCGAAGAAAGAAGTGGACCCTTATCCGGTAGAAGAATAAGTGTGATACAAGTTTGCCTACCTTTCCGGCATGGTGTCCAAGCTATTGTACGCAGCGTGAAGCACCCTTAGAGCTGGAAGCCTGGCGAGAGAATCCAAGGCTGTGTCTGTCAGACAATTACCGGTGACGTAGAGCTTCTCGAGACAATGGGTACCTTGTCCGGTCTTGGCCGAGTCTTCGACACTCGGCAATTCGGTCAAGCGATTGTTGGACAGGTTCAGAACCTTCAACCTGATAATCAGCTCGTAAGATAAATGGACTCAAATCATACCCGGATGGAGTGATTAGTGCGCTGTGCTGGCAGATTAGAAAATATTCACTCTCATCTCTCGACCCTGTAGTGAACGTACCGTGACATGGAGTTTTGTGTAATGTACCCCACCACAAAGACGCGTAACATAGTGTATGTGCCACTGTTCCTAGAGATGTAACAGTATGATCTTGTGCAAGGAACTGTGAATCGAGCGTTTTACGAGGGTGATAAGAGAGCGTTCTAACGTGAACGTCGCCGTGTATTCATGTGGTCATCACAGTGACCGAACGCTCTTACGTCACGGCAAGATTTACCGCTGTGATGTGGCACAGTGCACCGGGGTTACATCACATTTATTATATACATACCCCATTGTGAATTGACTCGGGATTTTTATCTACGTTATTTTTATTCGCATTATCCGATTTCCCCACGCAATACACCGAGCATTAAAAAAAAAAACACCTCACCTTGTCGTATTGTGGAAGAAATTCTCGGGCAGGGCTGTCAGGGTATTTCCCTGTAGCGTCAGATGCGCTAAGTTCAGAGGCCTCCTGGGGGGTGGCAGGGCTTGGAGCCTGTTGTGGGGCAGGTGAAGGACTTCCAGACGAGAGGGCTGGGACAACAGTCGATCCGGAAGAGCAGTCAAAGCATTGTTGGAAGCGAATAACGCTCGCAACAACGGAACCTCCGGTGTCCAGTCCGGCAGGCTATCCAACGAGTTACTGAAACACGGATTGCAATAAATTCGGCGCTTTAAAACCAACCAAGATCTCTTCACCTTGATTAAACTGGCCATACTTACTATGAAATATCCAGATGCTCGAGATTCGTTGGCACTGGTTCCACGGTCAGTTTTGTCAGTTCTGAAAACGTCACGTAATGCGTGACAAGCGTCTTTATAACATCAATATTATGAAGGTCAGAAGAGATAATTGCTCACTGTTATTTCCGGCGATTAGGGAGATGAGGTTCCTTCCGCAGAGGGTCAATTCCCTCAGTATATTCCGGGCGCATCGGACGCTTCTAAGTCCCTGGAGTGCGCTGATGTCCAAAGTCTCGATGTTGTTTTCACTCACGTCCAAGTGGGTCAGATTCTGAAAATCATCAATTGCAGTCATACGCGGGCGGT
Organism: Neodiprion pinetum; assembly: GCF_021155775.2. Classification (NCBI taxonomy): domain Eukaryota; kingdom Metazoa; phylum Arthropoda; class Insecta; order Hymenoptera; family Diprionidae; genus Neodiprion; species Neodiprion pinetum. The sequence continues at coordinate 27,486,342 of NC_060233.1, forward strand.
TTTCATCATCGAAAAGATCCGCAAAAACATTTCAAAATCATTCTCACTCCGTAATTTCCGAGGATGATGCTTCCCTTCAGCTGATTGTTCCTAAGATTGACTTTGTTCAGATTGTTCCGGTTGTTTTTCTCGTCTTTGAAATATTTGCTACCTTGATGATCGCCGCGGTGCTGAACATCCTGAAAAAGGTCAGCGAACGGAACGCGTTTATTCGGATTCGTAAGAATCGTTTACGCTTGAAATACAGCTTCATTGCGAGAAGTTTACTCACAGAAACAGCGAGAGCCCGCATTCTGAGAAAAGATGGCAAAGCTTCGAGCGAGTTACCAACGACAGAGATAATTCTCAGGTACCTCAACTCGCTCAGCTCTGATGGCAGTTCCCTCAGTCCATTTCGATCCAGAGTAAGCTCCTCGAGGCTACCAATGAAATTGAATAACGTGACCACGTGGACAATTCAATGCGAAGCACACGTCATGGCAACGTTTATCCGTGAACCGTATCCCTGAACGGGAACGATGAACAGTCTTTAAATCCCCATAATCATTCACTTTCCCGTAATGTTTAGGTGTACCTTAGCTCGCGTTTCCTTTTGGAAAGCAGACGTCTTGTGATATATAAACCATATATATATATACTTATCGCGGTGAATGATTCCCCGGCAATTGCGTCACGGATTTACTCGAGTCTTGCGTCGATGCTCAAGCATGGTATATATATAAGTAAATATATAAATCAGCGCCAAGAGCGTATCGGAAATGATTTTCTTAACAACCAATTACAATATTGTGGAACTAACGTTGCGCAAAAAGTATCGATAGTATTAAGCTGGACGAACGAAATACGGAAATGCGATTACGGGACTTGGAAGCTTCGCCTCTTCGAGAGACAATAGGGGTGTCCTCTATACGTTCGAATTCGCTAGATGCGGCTGCGGTAAGCCCAATTAAGACAATTCGGTACCATTAGTATGCTAACTAGTCAATACGTGTAACCTACATACCTACGTGCGTTGCGGTTCACTTTAACCACGCCGCAGCTCACCCGAGTCGAAACTCGGGTAATGCTCATGTTAACAATTAACGCCCCGCTATCCTGTCTGATCATTATGGGCGGCTGATACATTCACGTATCCTTCAACCCCGAACTGACGATTATCATGACAAAATTCATGCGACTAGCTAGCCAGATATTATTGTAATTGGAAAATTTCAGTATTTAATCACTGATTCGATTTCAGGTGTGATGCACCGTCTTTAGTCACTGATCAATTTGTGCCCATAATTTCAATATTCGTGTTAAAGAAACATGCACATTACCAGTTTCGTAAGTGAAACGACTAGTTATTGTTATCAATAAAATGCAGTGAAAAAAGTGGAATCAATTACCCTGTAAAATGAAGATGCTAAAACATTAAACCAGGAATATAGTTTTCCGAATTAAAAAATTCTGATCCTATTATTTAAAATCCTACATTTTCCTGTTTCGATGGTTTTACGTATTTCAATTCTCGCTACTCGATAAAACGAGTTTACGATAAATTGCTGGACTTGGCTACGCAGACTTCGTAGGAATTAAACTTCTGCTGATGCGTCTTACAATAATTTTAATTGGAAATCGATTGACGGCTACAAATTTTGGTTTCCATCTGCTGAGTAATAAATCCTTTACTTTTATTCAAATTGCTCAGACTTCGATGAAAATTCTATAATGTTGATTATATAGGTCGGACAATTCGAAAAATCTAGAATTTTCGCGTCGCAGCGTATTTTAATTCGAAAGATCTCAAGTTTCTGATAACCTAAACACAGGAATATTATTCACAATTTAAAAAATTTTAACCTCGTAGTACTAATTTCATTGGTAATAAATTTTTACATTCAGATCTCTCAGTTCCAAATTTCCAGTTCCGCAATCACCAATTTCGGTCGAGGTATAAAATAATACCAAAAGCCGAAAATTTTCGATTAGATTTATGTTCTCGGGTTACCGCATTCGGAAAACTTGGAAACGAATCCCCCAAGTTGGGGATCCCAGATATACCGTTGGTTTAAGTTCTTCAAACCGCAAAGTTGCGATTCCGGTAAGCCAAACGCGAAATATACGACCTCAGCAAAAGTTTTGCTAGCACGAAAAGAAGAGATAAAAAAAAGTAGAGAATTTCACCTCTCGACAGTTTACGTTCACGGCTAGATTCCTCGATTAAAAACTATATCCACCACACGTTCTGCCGCACATTTGACTCGCGATCTTGCACACACAATTCAACAGCACTCCTCGATACAATTACTCGTTCAACTGACCGATGACCAAGGATCGCAATAAGCCGCGCAATGGATCACGAGCAAGCCGAGAACTGACTGACAACGACTGGTCGATGGATGGCGGACCAGGATCCAAAGAGCAAGTAAAAGGCTTGTTCGCTGCTCGAAGAAGGCACGGGCCTTACTCCCGGGGCAGGACTATCAACCGGAACGTTCTCGACGCATCGCCGCAGAGGCGTGGAGAAGCCTCGAAGAACACAATAACAACCTGCGTAGCTATACGGTCATAAGAAACCCAGGGAGCAGAACTGCACCGTTTATTATTAAACCTCGGTGTCTTTGCAACGATAATTTTTACCCTGTTGAAACAAGTGTTTGTACAACGCGAGCATGTTTCAATCCTATTTTCCGTACGCAAAGTACCAGTTTCTGCGACGGTAGAGTGAGTCTGCGAATGCGCATGCGCGTATGACAGAAAAGACCACTTTTCACTCCTAGGACTTGAAAGTGGTCGTTTCTGTACCGCGCGCATGCGCTGTCGCGAACACATCTGACATTACTTACGCGACCCTAACCTCAATTTTGTGTTTCGTAAAGAAACGCGTAACATACCCTTGTTGTGTAAAGAATCGTGTGCAACAAGAAAGCAACGGTTTTTTCGCCTCACGTATTTGCAATATTCGTCTTCGGCTCACCTACGATTCGTATTGCAAGCTTACGCTCGGCCCTAAAAGACCGAATTCGCTTTCTTGTTACACAATATGCTGTTATTCGAAGATTCGACCAGGCACTACACCGAGAGAAATTTTTAGTTTTTCGTAATTCCAACAATATTCAAACAGTTTTTTAACGATACCTGTTTTACTGAATTTTCCTAGTTACTGTAAAGAATAAAATTTTTCTCAGTGTAGTTTTTGACTCTTTGAGAGCTCAACTCGGTAACATTGATCTATACAAATATACATATAAATAACGAAGAATCGTTCAAAATTTAAATCCTATTGCAAGGAACAAAGAGAAAACATCTCAATCTTGAATGAAAATTCATACACTGGATAAGTGAGAGGGTTCAATTAGAAAAGAACTGATTAATCTTGTAATATAATAAAACTATGTAATTCCAATCAGTGATCAATTATATCGTAGGTGAAAACCTATTATTGTGAATTGATCCCTGACTTGTTTTTGGGGGCTAATAAAAATATTTTGGAGAATGAAAAGACGAAATTTCGTCAGCAAAGCTGTGAAACACGAAAGCTCGTGCCTCATCTGAGTTAGGGCTTGCATGCTAGAATTGCTCAACGTTGTGCGAGCTGGATAGAGAGTTTCTTAGCACAGGTGATGGGAGTTCGTGAGACCGTAGTTCCTTCAAGTTTACCTTACTGTTTCACTCTCGCCATTTTGGTCTTCGGGCACAAGTACGTATGGGATTATAGTTCAAGCCCTGCATGTGTTTTCTGTAGGTTCTACAATTCGCGGACTTTGATCATGTATAGGAGCAAATATTTTCTTGCTAATTATGCTCTATTGGTCAAAGTTCTCCGTATCTTGCGGAGTCGCAGTAACGTTTAAACTTTGAGCATTAATAAGATATTCCGTACGAAGGCGGTTATGGAACGCAGAATAACTTATATGGGATGAACGATGAATTATGAATTATGAATTACTGGAAGGTCGTTTACACGAATTACACTGATGGATAGTTTTCGTTGTTTTTTTTTCCGTCTTTGGGCAAGTTTCATTGCAATTTTAAGTGAGACCATCAGCAGCAAATACATTAAAACAAATTCTTGGTAAACAAATAAGTAACGATACGAACAATTAATTAAAATCATCTTCCACCATCAAATTAATTGAAGCTTTGATTAAAACCTTTCTTTAAATTGACTAAAGCTGTCTTTGAAAGAAAAGTATAATTTACGGGAAATGGTCGTCGAGTTATTTGAAAAAGGTAAAATCATATTAATCCCGAAGTGCAATAAGCGAATGAAAATACAGAAAGTATTTATTTAGCGAGGGGACATTTACTCAAAGAAATCATAAATTCACAGCTGGAAATTGAATTATGAATGAAAATATCTACGATGACTGAAATATTCTCGAAAATAGCAAGGAATAAATCCAATTAACTGAAATCATTGGGAACTATTGTAATTCACTTGGAATCACACGATAGCGTTGAAGATGTCAAACAACGTATTAGCGTTAAAAATCGTGGAAATCATCAAATCGTACGCCTTTTGTCATAATAAGCGCCATACTGCTCTTAAGTCATTGAAATTCTATTCGATTCAACGTAATTCATATACTTTTATTGCTATAAAGTTTTTCAATCCGTTTCCATTGTTTCCCAATGATTTTCCATCGTTCTCAGTAATTTCCAGTGATTATCAGTAATTTGTTTCGATTTCCTACGATTCTATCAAATCCGGAAATTACTGAAAATCGTCTGGAACGCTAAAAAATCGTTGGAAATCAATGAAAATTACACGATAAGATAAAAATCAGTACAAATCACTGAAAATCAATGTTAAAGAGTCCAAATCATTATTTTGATTTCCAAACGAACAAGTCCTCGTTATTCAAAGATATGTTTTTCAACAGCGATGCGATGCGCCAGAGTAACCAAAATGCAAAGGCAATTTCCACTTCCGAGCTTGCGGCTCGAGAAGTGCGGTAACGGATGTACAGTCTGGAACACAATAACGTACGGTGCATAATTCCTAGATGCAGCATCAGGTGAGAATAGGAATTTCGACATTGCAATGTCAACCTGATGCATTGAGATGCATTTGGCTCAGAATGCAGTTAAATTTTTTCACCACAAGCGATGGTCGACAGCCTCCTGGCACGCTTCTGGATAAGGTATAGGCATGAATCTCTGCAAAATAAGACGCTCAGGTGTTGCAGAAAGATAGAAAGATAAACGCTGCAGAGCTAACGAACATCTTGGCGCAAAACGTTGACTTCTAGTAACGTAACGTCGATCCCAAGGCTAGTGTCAACGTCAACAATCTACCATACCTGAGCCAGGCTCACCTGCTCTCAGACCTCTGCTACACACATTACTTTATCTTAAAACGTTTCTGACATTTACTGAAATCATATATAATACGTTTTCCTTGTATGCGTGTGCGTGTGTGTGTTCATGTGTCGTACACAAGCTTGACGCAGGTCATAACTGAACATGACGTGAACAGTGTCTTTGTTACGATCCGTCGTCATGCCGGCACTCAGCAATGATAGCGACGTTAGACATGCCCTTTGCTCGAGGCAGCAAATATGAACGTCTGATGTGTTCTCTGCATGCTGTAATGTGAAGCGATGCTTGCGACACAATGTTATGTGATTTTGCACAAACATTATGAAACCTCTGTCATCTTGGTGAAAACTGTAGTCACTTCTCTTATTCTGTGACCATAGCAACCAAACTATTCCAAATACCTTATCTCGGGATATTACAATAACTACAATGTGTGACCCGCCTTCACCCGAAAGCTTGATCGAAGGCTCCAAGACGTCCGACAACCAGTAATTCACATGCTGGAAGCAGAAGTGATGGACGTGGCCGGCTGCACATGCGTTGTCTGGAGACGGTTCAAGCTTTGCAGCGGTCTCAGGGTCGACATCCAAATGGCAGGGACAGGAGGCGTATCGTTGGTCGTTACACTTGTTCAAATGAAGGTACGTCTCCACGAAAGTGACGAGCTTTTCCACGTCCACGAAGGTTTCCGTGCCTGGAGGTAACAATCAACCAAACACCGGCAACAAAGTGTTTACGTTGATGCGAATCCGCTCTTCATCTATCCCGGTGCGTTCGAAATTTTATTCTACTTCCAGATGCTTGCCATTTATAAATTCAATGCGCAACCGGTGAGTAGACTTCTTCCACAATTCATGCGGAGTCGATGCGTCTTCGTCATGGTTAGGCCCCAAGCCTCGTATGGAGCTTGCAGAATCTTCGGACTCCGTGAAGTTACCGAGGTAGATTATTAGGTCGACAGGTAACACCTCCTTTTTCAGAAAATACGGCAGCTCCCATGGGCCCGCTGATTTTATGTGTTCTTCTGGATTCACTGCGATTTTAGTCTCAGGAGTGAGAATCTCTGCTATCGGCTGTAGCTTTTACTCTGAAGACCGGGAAGACAGGAGACGCGCTTATACATATACTCCATTACCAGCGCGATGCTGACGCAAACAAATGAAGTAGTTACATTACGCCGTATCGGGCGCTCAGTTTTGTAAACTGATTTTCGGGGTCGTGGGCTATTATTATTCCTCAACCACATTCGCTGTGCAACTGATTAAAAGGCGAAGTATACTCCACGATATGAACAAACGTTACTAAACGATCCGAATATGGGTACATGAACGACCCTGACAATTACATTTTCCTATTAAAAGAGGCATTCTATTGCTACCGAAATTGCCAACGTTAATGACCCTTACGTACTTCACACGATACCAAGGACGGTGCATTGTCAACGAGTTCATGAGCGTTGGTTGTCATAGCGAACTGGAGCACCTCATCATGCTGTTTTACAAAAATGCACACTACCGTCACCCGAGCACGGCTGCCAAGCAACGGCAGGCAAGCTGGGTGCCGTGAATTCTGGTGAGCAGGTTCAAAATAATCAAAATATTTCAAACTCTTTATTAGAAAATACAATGCGCAGAAAAAGTCTGAGAACCATGAGGATAATACTTATCATTATACATATTCCATATCTTTTCCTCGAACAGATATGACGCCCGAGCGTTAAACATTTCATCATCGGCTAATGGAAACAACAGGATAATTTCTACGACATGATATAAACAGAAACAAGGAAAATTAAATAAGTTGCTAACCCAACCCATCGTGATATTGGGTATCGCGCGCATGCATTCATGTCACGTACGTATGAGCGTATTATCTTTACGCGTGGCGTGACAACTGAGCCTCTAAGATTTTTTCCGCCAACAAGTCATTCGCTTCGAAGTCTTGGACCGTTGCTATCGGCTATTAATCAGTCAACAAGCGTCATCATCATAAGCTATATTCCACAGAACGATGTGTCGAAATTCAGAGCACTCTCCAGCGGAGTGGCGTGGCTACCACTTTGAAAATACGGAATACGGCTAGGCGACAATTTCTATAAACACCTGTTAGTCGTGCCGAACGCTCATAAAAAATTGAACGTACGTATACGCGTTGGCAATAAGTACGCGATATTACACGTGAGGGAGGGCTTGCACGTAAATTAAAGATGATGATTATTACCATTATTAGTATTTGTTTGTTTGGCCTTATTGTGTATTGCTATTTGTTCCGAAAATATAATTATCATGCAATACTTCTTGGTATCATTGACATGGAATAAGCTGACGCGACACTGCGTCCAGTAGGCATCCCAACTCACGTATATACCTGTATGAGCTTAGGTCTCGATCGGTCCGCTAGCAGGCTGCATGTGCATTGAATGTGCATCGGACCGACGTGCAGATATAGGCGTTACGCTGCAACTCGTGCAGCAGCTACTGCACTCTGATGGGTCGAGGAGTGCACTCTGATGACGGCTTAGGAGTTAACATCGATGCATGATAGAGTTGTGTCTCCTGATATCAAAAATACCACCCCCCGCTACCCCCGAGCCCTAATTCTGAAGTTATAGCCCGTACGTTTTGGTGTAACTGACCGTATGTACCTACCTACTTTCTTTCCTATTTCTCTACCAACTACCGTACATAACGAAAGTAATTCCTTGCTGCAGCAGGCGTGCATTCTTGGCCGTGCAGCGGATTGCGCTGAATTGTTTTTGATCGTTGAAAACGGGCTTGTTACCATTCTCGGTGTAAATTTCTCTGCGAATTTTCGGTATAAATCCATGCTGCAATGTATCGGCCGACATTTATACACGCGTGTGCATGGCTAACATCCTCCGATACGACGTGCTATGTACTGCTGGGAATACATAGGTGCATTTATGTATCGCTTGGACTGCCATGCATACCGCGAGAACATAACTGGGGTCGCGTTCGTTATCGGCCCGATGCTGCTGAATACATCGAATGCTTTGAACCGAAACACGTACTGGTGAATTTGAATTTCAGAATTCTATCAGCCAGCAGGAAATGCGGAAACATTTTTCACCAATTAGCCATGAACATCCGCTGCACAGCTTTATCCGTGAAAAATAAAAGCTCCAGGCATGGCCGAAATTTGGCTAAACGGAACTCTGCATTACGGGCTCGCCGATCGTCAATTGTTTTTTTCTCGGTACAGATTTCGGGATTTAAACAAATTATGGTAAATTTTAGAGGGTTAAAAAACAATGCTTCAAGGGTGTTTAATGTTTTAGGAACAGGATTTGAGAACCTTGAATTATATCCATTCCGAAAGTGAACGGATTTGAAAACGTTTTTATGTCATTTCAACTGAGCGTAGTTCGAGAAGCGTTAACGGTGTAATTTGTGTACAAAAGGAAATTTCTGGTAATAAAAACAAAAAATAAAAAAAAAAAAAAATGTGCACTGTGTGTATGGGGCATTCCATGCTAACTTGACCTACCGCCAACCCTCATCATCTCTGATATTGCTTGAGCTTTAATATAGCATTTCGGGGGTCGGAAAAGTAACTCCTGAGTTATTTAATTTTTTTTTTTTTTTTTTTTTACCACTGGTTGAAGAGTTGTTTTATTTTTGCACTAATTTATATCCGAACATCCGTCAGTCGTACGAAAAAATCTTCGAGACGACGTGAAATGGAAAGAAAACTTTGTGCCGATTTTTTTTTACGGCGACTTGATGCATTTTTTGTTGCAAAAACAGTCTAAGATCGCGATTTTCATGCTGCTGATGTTTGATGCCACCTTCAATGTTCGTGAAAATTTCAACATAATTTCCTTATGAAAATACGAAACTTTTGATATCTTGCCGAAGATGGAGAGATCTTTGATTAAAAATGTACTATGAAATAAAAGTCAAGGTAACGAACAATATGATTGAACAAACAAATGAATAATTAATTTGATTATAATAATTTCACTTGTCAGATATAACTCAATTCCGCAGACATTTAGATCAGATAGATAATCCCATATTGTTCATTTCCTTGACATTCGTTTGATTGTAGCTTCTGAATCAAACATCTCTCCATCTTCGGCAAGCTCTCAAGAGTTTTTTTTATTTTCATAAGGAATTTATGGTGAAAATTTCATGAAAATTAAAGGTGGCCAACACCGTGAAAATCGCGGGCTTAGACTGTTTGTACGAATGAAAAAAAGATGCATCAAGTCGCCAAAAAAATAGGAAAAATATTTCCATCGATTTCACGTCATCGCGAAGATTTTTTTGGCAAATGATTTCTTCGTACGACCGGACGGATATAAATTAATGTCAAAATAAGACGACTTTTTAACCAGTGGTCAAAAGAGTTTAAAAATAAATTAGTCGTTACTTTTTCGACCCCCGACAATACTATATCAAAGTTGGCATGGAACGTACTTCATTGCCTTGTTATATACTTCAAATTTGCCTTAGATTCTGTTAAGAACATGATCTTGAAATATGGCTTGGCGTTAATTTTTTTCACGAACTCAGTTTGATCTGTTATCCAAATTGTTTGTATAATTCTTGAAATTTCTTCGACTTGTTCGCGTCACGATCTCTTTCTTTTCCGTTTCAAATTACTGATTCTATTTATACTTGCAGTATAGCATATTTTCAGTAGATGTCGATTAAATTAAGATAGAGCGACACACGCACGTTTATCTCACGTTGCGTATCGTCTTGTTTCGCCAACGAACTTGTAACGCTAAAATTTATTCACGTTCCGTACTCTGAACTGTGCGGCTTACAAAGTTCACAATTAAAAAGTATAATGCACGACGATGTGCTAAAAATAAAATGATATTCGTAAAAATACGCAGTGATATTAATCGCAACCCGAAACGCCGTCGTATGAACATTGTCGCCCAAAAAAAAAAAAAAAAAATACCAAATACCCAACACCCGAGATTAGGTAGGCAGGCATATAATACAAGCTACCTGAAATATGGGATCGATAAAAAAATTTCTTTCTCAACTTACTTTACGAGGCGGTTGATGTCGGGAGGAATCTCGGCGATGAGGTTGTCGGATAGATCGAGGGTTGTCAGCCCGTTCAATTCCAGGAGTTCCCTCGGGAAGCACTTCAGGTTGTTCCTTTGCAGGTGTACCACGGATAGCCGTGGAAACCTTTATCGAAAAATCCGAACAGCGGGAGATAAGTCAAAACGTTTATATTCCATCCTCACACATCACTTGCGCGCTTAAATTTATGCCACATACAACATGAACAACAGTGAAGAAAGAAGAAAAAAAAAAAAAAGAAGTTGGCTGGAATCGTATCAAATTTTACAATCGCGTCAATGTTACTGCGCGCAAAGATCTTTCTCAGATTGCTTTTTACACAGAGATGTCGATGATTTTTCAAATTATGCACAGCTTGCGTCTCACGGCAGCGACACGGACCGTTAATTGGGATAATAATCGGGAAAGCAATTAGTTTTTAGGCCTTCTTTACTCCAAGAGCATTTCGCGTGACGCTATAGCCTCTTATCTGTTTCAGAAAATCTATATCATTATAATAAATAGGATATTAAATATGCGTATATTTCACCACCGTTACGGGGATGCTGGCGTTCCAGTTTTCACGACTGAACTGCAGGCTAAGCAGAATGCAGGCGTCGTTCACCAATACTTGATATAACCACTTTACGTAACGGGGCTTCGACTGCTGCGAGGCAATTTATTCTCATCGATTTTTCCATTTTCTCTATTTTTCTTCTTACTAGACGTTCTCGATATTGTCCTTTAGATTACCTACCAGTCGGACTTGTTCATAGAATTACGATTTTCCATAGAATCTTGAATTTATGTTATCGGTAATGGCATATTCCGAAGTTGCAGTTTATTCGCTTTCTTTACTCATATATTTACGGAAAAGTATTTTATCATTCTCGAATCGAGGATACCGGAGCTTTTCTATGCTATACACCGACGTGCATTTTTCAATTCCATTTCACATTAACAATGTCACAAGAATTGCCCGGTTAAAAAAATTGGCCTGCAGCATCGTCGATAATTTCCAAGTTTCAAAAATGTATGTTATTTGTGTATAATAAATATTTCTCCCGATAAAAATAACTCTGACGGTGATTGCCTACAACTTATGACTCTGTACCATGTGTTTAGTTACAGTTTTCAACGTGTTTATTAATTTCAAATTAATTACATTCGAATTTTGTTTATTTATTTTTTACTGTATAGCTTGTTCAGTCTATTAATAACACGTTAAACCCGAATGACAAAAACATTAATAAGTTTCGATTATAAATTGAAGTGCTGTAATTTGGCAAGTTTATAAAATTCGCTTTGGGCACAGCTAGTGGAAGATTTTCGGACAAATGCGTAAAAAGAAACTAAGCGTTGATTCTACAACAACCAACGAATGAAACTTTATCCTACGATTGCTACGCGCGTTGTAAGAAAACGATTTCCCTATGCATACGTGGTGCGTACTTTAACCGAAAATTAATTACCTCTGCAATATTGCCAAATTGCTGTCCGGGTTCCCAAGCTGATTCTGTCCAAGGATCAGTTCCTCGATCGCTGGAAAGGCGATGGTGCTGTCCGGTATCCTGGACAGGCCGCCTTTACTGAGGTCGAGTAAACGGGGACACGAGGGATGCTGAGTGGCCTGAAAAACAAAGGAGCCACGCTTTTTATTTCCAGATTCTTTGCTCACGAGGGAGAAAGACGGATCGAGATCTCGAAAGGTTTCGTTTTCACGTGCTCAGATTTTTCTCATCGTCAGCGCAATAATGAATCACCTCAATCTCAAGTGAATCCGTTTCCAGAGTGTCCTGCTTGTCGGGGTCACGTTCCTCCATAATGGCTACCAAGTTCCCGATGTGCACCATGCCTCAGCTTCCGAATTGCATCCGGGTGCCAAGTTCTCGCTAACTAATTAATCGGCGTGTTAAGGTGAATCCGCGAATGCTGCAGCGGTAGCTGCGATGAGCTGAGGGTACAACAACAACTCTCTATCACGCGCAATGCACATTAACGCAATTACCCGTTACCCATGCTTCCTTCGATCGTTTCCGCGGAACGAAGCTCCAAGGCAAACGTGGGTAAAAAGTAAACAAAGGCCCTGATCAGCCGTAGTAAGGAGTGCGAAGAAATATTCAAAGTCGACCCAGTTAACGGACAGCCACTCGAGTTATTGGAAACTTGCAGCAATTTCCAAAGCAGCAAAGCACCTCGTCTTCTGTACCTATGCCTGTACTGTACCTACATCATCCGCACGCTGTAACCATTCGGTGGTAATTCACGTCAGCCGATATGCTAAGTTTGCTAACTAACGGAATTAGTTACACTGGAAGGTTATCGGCTATTAATTTTCTCGGAACCTGCGGAACCGTACCTTGTAAATATATGTTCCCGTGTAAACAGGACGTTATACACGTTGACACACACTTGTCTCTCATCGTGACAAAACTTCATACGCTAACCATCAACTGTGTATTAATTTTAGTAACCATAGGTCAAAAGTCGTATTGGTATCCAATTTTTACTTCCAATTGGACACGGCATTAAGATACCTGAGCATCGGTCAAGCTTAAAGTTACTAGGATCTCCAATTCGCAAGGAATTTGACAGTCAGATTAGGAAACCGGGTTGTGCACCCCGGGCTTATCAGTACTTTCCGAAGTCCTACCATACAACTCTAGACTCTCTTCTCTATGGATCGAGTCTTTCTTCTTTGTTCTTCTACGAAGAAATCTCTGGGGCAGTCTGATAGAGAGCCCAGATAACGACACGTGCACGCACTAGACCCGGTCTAGAGATCCCGGATGAAACATTAACCCACCACTCCTACAGGTGTGTGTCGACTGGTCTTCTACCCAACTTCCGCACGTTACGACGCTCGATTCAGAGCCATGATGGCGCGGGACAATTCCATGCCGAATCGATAAGCTTTCTCTGATGTTTGCAGTACTTTTTCCCCAAACTCACAGTTATAATGACAACTTTCGGGGGGTCAGAAAAGTGGTTATCGCCACGAGGCGTTCGAAGTACTTTTTGTAGCTTTCTTTCGCATGTCACTCAGAGTTTAAATGAGATGGAACGATTTTGAAAGTGCTTCATTGAGGGTTTCATTGGTACTATGGTTACAGAACATTTCGACAGTGATCAGTAGAGCGAAAGACTTAATGTGGGAATGCGATCGGTATTTGATATGTGAATCGACTTTCTCCTCTTGAGTGTATTAGGAAAATATCTAGATTATAGATTTCCGGATCTTGATTCGGTGGAGAGCGATTCGGAGCAGTGTATATCGTTGGGTAACATCTACTGCTTCACGTCACGCTGGATGGTTGGGCGCGTGCGGTTCATGTATGTGCCAATCGACGATGCAATGTAAGTTCATGCATCGACTATGCTGTGTGCAAAAATATGCACTGTTCGAGGTGCGTATGCGGGAAGTTCGTTTTGGCAACAAGTGGAAAGCTTGTGTAATTATCGACGGATAAGAAAATAATAATAATTCTCCCTGTTTATACGGCAAAGTCACCTTTTCTGGACGGTTTTCGACCTTGGCAATTGTAATCAGATCAAAGTTTGACGCGTCAATTTTTATGAAGAGCGAGTCAATTTGCTAAATATAAACAACTAACTTGTTTATTTCGATTGTGGCGACAACTGTGTCAATTTGTACGTTGGGTTTCGTATAACTTGAACCATGAGCTAAGCACTTGAAGAATTTAGTCAAGCAATCACAAAGTGGATGAATCATTATCATTCTCCAATTTGTCAAAGTCAACACGTTCTGCATGTCCCATTTGGGAAAAAATGAGACCGTTTGAGAAAATTGGAATAGTAAACTTTAATTATGGTGCTTGGAAATAGTGACTGTTACCTCTATGATGCCCCCATCCACACTATAGATATCAGAACTGTGTTCTACTTGGGATCGTCACTGCTATGCGCACGATTCTATATCCTTTAACGGCTCGATCAGAAATGAAAGTAAATAGAGTATGTAGGTACCTTTCCGAAGGCTTTCGCGAATATTATGCCTTTGGTAGAATACACATTGCTGGAAACTAACTACTGCGCAGCAGTCAGTTGAGGTAGCCGTATTGACACAGGTATGGGAATGACTGCGTCCAACTTATTTCACAAGGTGATATGCACTGCATACTCAAGTAAAACGAGGCTGAAGCTAGCAGCCAGAATTAGCAGCGAAACATCCCAATGTTCGTTCGAATGAGGTGGTGAAGTCCGAAAATGAAAGTTTTTTGTGAAATACCTTGAACCCTCAATACTTTTATATAGAATTACGAGGATAAAACTGCACTGCATTTTTCTATTTCAAAAAAGTTTAACACATTTGGCTGCTCGCTTCAGCTTGATCTCAAGTTACCGTGTGGCTTGTGTTTGTTTTTCTAATCGTCAGTTCAACCACGCTTGTCAGGATCTACCAGCAATACTGTACCAAAGTCCTCAATGAAGGAATGAAAAACTGCGTGTCTGATACGATACCGTTTTCTACATATCAAGCCTCTGAATGTATTCTCAAGCTTTCCTGTCGAATATATGACACTGAACTCTGACACCCGAATGAACAACGAACATCTATCATCGACAATGATGAAATGGATACACCCAACGAATGAACACAATAGTACCATGAAGTATTTGCTACTGGATCGTGCGTGATTTGTTGGCGTCTTTATATACACTCTCGAAAAAGGCTGCTCAGGTATTCTATGCGAGGCTCTACACTTCATCGATTTGAGGACTAGGTTATGTGACAGAACCGTCATGCGTCAAACCCGAGGTTAAATAGTCATTTTCGTGTGTGCATTGCGCGGAAATTGATTTTCTTAGTTCTTTGGTTCTTTGATAGAAAAATTAACGGTCCAAGGACTGTCAATGACATCTTTTGGTGAACCGAGGTCTAGGAAATACACGATCGACTATTCTGGTAACTGACACGTATTTAAAAAATATCTGTACGGTAGCTCAAACCTCCTACGATTCCGTTCGACAACCATGTTACAAAAATCACAAATCAGGTACGTCACTCAAGTTTGCACTCGTCACATTGCCACAATCATTTGCACTGCTTTCCGTCTGTACCCACAATTTTACCTTGTGTTTGTTTTAGCTATTTAGCCAACAATTAATTTCGTGGATTCGTATAAACATGTTTAGATGTTTAGATGTCATGGACATCTACTCTCGAATGGTTTTCCTGGGATAATAATTTTAGACCAAACTTTGCATTATAAATCAGTAGTTTGGCAGTAGTAGCAGTTTCACTCCTGTTTGTCTTCTTTCTTGCCAAAAATTATATTCCAACGTAACAAAGGACTCAAGAAGAACAAAGTTCCGCCAAGATTTTAATTCAAATGCAAAGTAACCGCTGTAAGTTAACGGGGTTCCAGATTATCCGCCACTTTTCACACACTGTGTCGCTGTTTCATACCGGTGATTCAACATTCTTCACTCTGTATAATTCATTCCACTCGAATCTGCGACTACAACCATAAGTCGACCACCAGCTTCAAGTCTGGGCGATGAACTCTGGACTCAATCAGCCGATACGTCGACGATGGTTCCACTACAGAGAACCGCCTTCCAATCAAATTACGAATGGCACTGATCAAGGTCAATTCTAACTCTGCCCGGTCTGAAGTCACTGTGGATAACTTGGAATATATTTCACCAGAGTAGAAACACACGAACTTTTACGAAAAGTACTCATTTCGCAGTTGGTTGAATACTTGGGTTGAATCTGATTCGAGTACCACAGATAGCCGGCATTGTCGTTCGGGCGAACAGAGCGAGTCGATTCGCTGGCCTCGCTCTTACTTTCGTTTCGATACCGCATGCTGGCCGCCGAGTGCGATTCGCGACACACTCTTCATCGAAAGATCGGATCTGCGCCGGGTTTCGAATTCTCAAGTGCCGCAGAAGCTTTGGCGAAGAGGAGATGTCGCGAGGGCTTCGGGAACGAATCGTTGACTGAAAAGTCAGGATTGTCGCGTGTGTTCAGAGACCCGCGTTGGCCGGAAGACACGCTCCGTGGATTCCGTTCCCCAGATAACCGTCTTATACCGCACTACCTTCCTCCTTCCAGCTCGCCTTTCTCGCCTGGTTTAATCGCCTGCAGGTTCTCATTGTCGAAGAGCGAAAGTGATCGATCCGAGGACCGAGTCGAATCGATGCTGCACACCTCGAGAGTTTCTCGCCGCGATTAGCGAAGGCTGAACTTAACCGCGAGCCATAGAGCTCAGGGTGAACGTCGACAACTGGTGCAAGGTACGCGTTTTGGAATTGTCGAATCTCCTGGTGCTCGAGTGGGAAAATTTAGATATTCCACGAGAAATCCCTCGCGTGCTTAGTTTGACCGAAAGAATTATGAATGCAGAACCGGTAACTGTAAACACGGCTTGTTGACTCCACAGGCATATTAGGACAAAGTTTAAATAATGAATTGACCGAATCACTGAACGAGGAATACCGTAAGTTTGCATCGCATTATCTTGCAGTTCGGCTTCGTTGCCAACTCTGCGATATCATCTGCCGTTAGCTAAGCTCACCTGATATAGCGATACATCCTGCAAGCGAATTAACTCCGATTATTCGATCGTTGCGGTTTCGTTGGGAAATTGTTTTCATGGACAGGTTTTTGCAACGTTTTTTCCAATACGATCGGTCGATTTTCAGATTAAACTTGCAATTCTGATTTATATCGTAATACGTGATACTGTAAGGATCATGGATTTTAGATTCACAATTGTGAATTTACTGTCTCAGGACGCAATATGGGAGAAGATAAGAAAGTTGGCGCGAATCGATCTCCAAGAGTTACAATCAAACTTGAGGTCGTGAAATATACACATATTTTAGACAGTTTCAGACAGCCTATTTTTCAGCCTTTTGCATTCAATCGCAACGAACGAATTCAAAGAAAAGTTGGATCCCAAAGAATTTTACTAAGTTCACCTTGTCCGTAATGAATTCAAAGTATAAAACAAAGGTTTATAAAGCTGACAAAAGCATCAGGCCTTCAGGGTGGAATAATTTTTAAAGTTTGTTGTTTTTTCGCCTCTTCTCTTTTATCGGCACTCTACGACAGTCTTCTCTAAAAGCCGTTTTTTTCATACATCATCCAAGACGTTGAACTTTATCTTCGAAGCAAATCTTGCAGGCTGGTTACAGAGTCGGAAAAGTGGATGAATTTTATAAATTTCAACAAAAATTCGCGTATACAGGTGTAACGCAGGGGGAAAATTCCACTTCCGAGGATGATAAAATTCCGGGTGAATTTGTCCCTCGTGTCACGGAAATATATCCTTGTAAATAAGATTTAATTAAAGCCGGAGTGGCAAAAGCGTCGAGGCGCTCTATTCTCCTACCGTAAACCTCCCCTTACGAAACCCATCCCAGGCCAATACGGGGGACAATATTATCTCTCGGCTTTCTGTTTCTCTAGCGCCTTTTTTTCTTATTCCCGAGTGTGTTAGTGAGTCTGACGGGCAGTCAGCGAGTGGAAACATGTTGCAAATCTTACGCGGAATTCTGCGAGCCTCGAGGAGAGAGGCGCAAAGCTTGTAGCTCAAGCTGCTCCGGAAGAAAGGGGATGACAAAAAGTAAATTAACTCGGGACGGCGCGGCAGCGAAATGCCGAATCATTTCTGTCCGTGAAAGCCCGGGAAATTCGAAACGGATGCGAAGCTTAATTTCGTGGCACACGTTGCGTGCCTCGTCTCGCGT
Source organism: Neodiprion pinetum (assembly GCF_021155775.2). Classification (NCBI taxonomy): domain Eukaryota; kingdom Metazoa; phylum Arthropoda; class Insecta; order Hymenoptera; family Diprionidae; genus Neodiprion; species Neodiprion pinetum. Next base: position 27,504,422 of record NC_060233.1, read on the forward strand.
GGCCTGGCAAAACTGAGTGATGATTGTTCTGGTTCGCATCAGATTCAGCTGACCACCCCGTGAGTCGCGTCCTTGAATTTTCTCCGAGGTTGGAATACGGAGGGTAGAGTATGGCAGGGAGAACTATCTCATATCGGGTTTCAACCGAAAAAGTGTCCACCAAAAAGCGACGAATAGTGGTTCGACAAGTCACCGAAATGACGCTAATACACTCAGAGAAATTTTTAGTTTCGGTTACCTCTCTCAACTATTTTCATTTTTTACCACAATCTAAAAATATAGTTCCAGGTGGAAAACGAAAATTAGTTTTGTAGCTGTTGCCGGAAAGTCTAGTATCCGTTACTATTCTTTCTCGTTGCGATCACTGTTACTAGATTTTCTTGCAACTGTTGCGAAAATTTCATGCTTGTGCAAGAATAAATTGACTTTAAAGCCTTATTTAACTAAAAAAGTTGAGTAAACCGAAGAAACTGATTTTGCGTCGCAATTACCAAAAAAGGATCGACGATAGCGCTAAATGGTTAGGCGTACCTCGTTTTTCCTAATTCCAACAGTATTCAAACAGTTTTTTTTAACGATACCTGTTTTACTGAATTTTTCTAGTTACTGTAACAAATGAAATTTTTCTCAGTGTAAGCAATCAGGGTTTAATCTGAATTTGGCGGTTATAGATGAAATGAAGCATGTCTGTAATTAAATGTGAAACTTTTGTTAGCTCGAGGTGATATCGTTGCAATCACTTGATAGAGCAGATCAGTTTGTACTTCCGTTATTCTGACTGTTTCTTCAAATTCAAAGAGCATATCTGTTCGTACTTCGGTTATTCGGACCGTTTCTTCATAACCTTTTTGCAGATAGTCGGCGCTTGTAATACGACAGTTCTCAATCCTGTTCGATTCTATAAAAAGTATTTATTTCCGAACAATTTAGGGTATACCTGGGTCTCCCTCTCTTTCTGTTGCGAGCCTCCCCTTCAATCAAGTGTACATGTAGCGATATTTCCAAAATAGATTAGGTTCGTAAATGAATGGAGAATTGTTGGACCAGAAAGAAATAGGATCTAGGTTTCATAAATCGCAGGCTGATAAATAATAAATATCAAATCTCATTCAATACAAAAGGAAATTGAGGATTTAATTATATGATCTTTTAATTTATTAGAGCCCCGGATTCTGTAATATTAAATATCTCACAATTCTGTAATTTTACCTGTGTTTCTTTGATCAAATAAACGGAGATTACATAGAAACTCCAAAGGTTGTTACCTCTAACCCAGTTCTATCATTGCAAGTATTTCTCGTATTCCATGTCGAGGAATAAGAAATTTGAATTACGCGCGGGGAAATAATTTCAAACTGCCTGAGATTCGTCTCTGCTCTCCGGTTGAAATATCTATTGCTTTTCGCAATTAGCGTCCAACCATAAAAGAAGAATAAAATCTAACCGAAGCGTCTCAAGGATATGCCTATGAAACGCGAAGAGTTAATCTTTTTTGCAGTATATTCTTAGGAGCCTATCATTTTTACAATAATTTCTGTAGATATCTTAACGATAATCAACGAGCTTAACGTAATCCTCCACATGTAAAATATTTCAGATGGTTTTGAATAATTAATTTTCACTTCTACGAAATATGCAAGTTGCGATCAGGATTCTGACGTGATTTCACTGACACTGTATAAGATTTTGTAACACGGTTCGCAATGAATTTCAAGAGATTGATAAAAAACTCAAATTAAAATGTAACAATTTCGTTAAAATGTTTCATCTGTTTTACCGATATTATATGAATTCAATGACACTCTTCCATGCCATGAGGAATTTTCAAGGAATGGAGAAAGAACATTACGATAGTAATCCAGAATTTGTTGCTTATTTCTGGTACCCCACGATTGGGGTAAATTCTTCGCAAGTCTACTGCGATTTTACTGTTTGTCTTACAACATGATCGAGATTGGCATAAAATTTCAAAAAAAAAAGTATCGTGTATCAGCTTAGGTATGCGTCAGATTTCGCAAGAGCAAAGACATCCTGGTCTACCATTATATTTTTAACAACGTGCTCGAGGGAATCACTCCCGTCGTTTTCTACGATATAAAACCAAGATTTTACGCTGATTGCTTAACCGCATTTACAAGAAACCGAGAAATAAAGTTAAAGCTATTTTAGAATTCTGATCGCGTGCCGCTGAGGACCGGATGGTTAAAGAATGAATTGTTCGGTGGACGGTCTGAATCAAAAGTCAGGAAGGGAGAAAAAACCGTCTCCGAAATCCGCACGAATGTTATTTAAACCAGTGACAGTGAATATGAATAAAAACGTCCTTTTTACGTAACAGAAATGAATATGAGTAAATATGTACAACGCAAGTTGAGATATCAAAAGTTTGAGACAACTTTTCGTAACTTGGAACATTCGAAAAAATTAAACTCTACTGTTTTTGATCCTAGTTTTGAATTTCTGGGCTCATTTTGTCCATTATAGAAACATAATTCTGAAATCAGTTCCGTGTTCAAGTATTCCTAAGCTTTGTTTTCTTTCCTCGCTCTCTGTCTTTCCTGCTTCGACAAACCGATCTTTTTTTTTTAAGCTGAAGGCTTTTTTAATCAATCTTCGTAAAGGAACGAACATATTTGCTGTTTCCTTGCACGAGTCTATTATTCGCAGTATCTTCACCCCGGGGTAATTTTGAAGGCGATAAGCGCGAGATTCAAGTGATTAAAGCAGCGGGGCATTATATAGTAGCTTCCTGGCGTTTCAACCCTTTGAATACCAGCCAGTGAAACGAAATTCCCGTCGTGTTACCCTCTTCCTTTTTCCACCGTGGATGAGAATAAGAGACGAGTCAAAGGCGAGTTCGCGTCGTCGTTTAAGAAATTGGCAAGCCCGTTCAATCAGTCGGAGGTACGAAAGCTAATCAGCGGAATCCAATTTGCCTCGTCGCGTAGCGTCGCCTTCTTCGCTCTCCCCGAGGCCGTATAACACAAACCCTGCCTTTATCTCCTCACCCCCGCATCGCCCCGCCGAAATATCCTTATCCCATTCTCGTTCCCATACCCCGCGGATCTCAGACCGGGAATCAAATATTCCGGGAAATAGTTTCAGACGAGAGGCCCTCCGGCTTGGCTTCGGGTGGCTCACGCGTTTTCCCCATTTACGGTTTATACATCCCGGAAAAAAAGCGTCATGCAAGCTCGGCCTGCCGGTGTTTCGAAAAGAAGTGAAATACGGACAGAAGTTCATGCTGGGGAATTTTCTTCGGGACAAAATACATCCACAGCCGAGGGGGTTAATCACTCATCGATTTATTGTACACCTGAATTCAAGATTACAAACATTTCAGAAATTTCAAAAGAGTTCGAGGGATTTCAAATGATTTCGCATGACTTTAGAATATTTCAGAAGATTACAAGAGACTTGGTGGGATTTTAAAAGATATCAAAAGATTTCAAAGATTACACAAGATTACAAAGATTTCACAAGATTTCATAGATTACACAAGATTTCAATGATTACAGAAGGTTTCAAAGAATACAGAAGATTTCAAGGATTACACAAGATTTCAAAAATTACACAAAATTTCAAAGATTACACAAGATTTCAAAGATTACACAAAATTTCAAAGATTACACAAGGTTTCAATGATTACAGAAGATTTCAAGATATTTCACAAGATTTCCGGAAAAGTGTACACCAGATTTCACGAGTGATTAACCCATGGTCTATTATAGCCTTTGGTAGAATGTGCAACTTGTGTATGGTGTATACGAGTATTTTGGATGCGGCGAGACATAAGGATAGGTAAACAGATGAAAATGGGTGAGGAGAGAAAGATAAGATTATGCTATTTACGCACATCCTCTCTCATCACTCGTTGAAGCGAGTTTGAGAAGGAAGGTGTAACGATAATTGAATTATTGCGATAACCAGAACAAGCCGCAAAAATTGAACAATTTTACTAATGCTGCGGAAATATTGCCTACTATACTTTACAGTGCAATGCTATGTCGACTTGAAACTCGAAAAATGGGGGAAAAGTTTTTTCGAATTTGTTTGAACCGAACGAATTTTACTTCAATATGAATCCAGTTATAGATCGTTTACTATAAACGCGTAAACAAGTTTCGTTTCATTCGATTGAAATTTAATAACCCTGAAAATCATTTTTTTTTTTTTTAATAAAAAGAAGCAAATAAGTGAAAAAAAAACGAAGGATTTAATCGAAAATTGCAATCGGCTCGAGTGTCTTCGTTATTTGAGATAAGAAACAAAATGCGTAAGCTCTGAAAGCTTGATATTACTGACGCTTCGTATCGTCCGACGCTAGGATTTGAGTTGCTTAAACTCACCGGGATTCCGCAACTTTCCGGGCAGATTAGGCAAGAGTTTTACGCGAATCGGTGATCCTCGTTGCAAAGTTGACTCCCTATGTTATAATCATACGCTTTAGGCTACGAGAATTATACTGAAATTTGCCATTTTTCGACAGACTTACTTTTCGACACGTTTCAGCTTTGTTCGATTCGAGAAATGGAATCGTTCTAATAGAGAAATCGACGAATTGTAACGAAAATTTGGTACCGAACTTTTTGTCCTTGAATAAAATTTTTCGTTTTATAAGCTTAAAACGAGACGAATTCAAAAATTTTGTGTCAAAGTGGTTGGTTTTATCCGCTCTGCAAATAATCTCTAATATCACTCTGTACCGTGACGGAGTATTCAGAGTGATGAAATAATTCTTCCAACATCCTAAGTTGCACTTAAGATTAACTCGAATACGGAATTTCGAGAGTAGCTTTCTTCTTACCATCAAGATATCGGATATCGCAGTTTGACGTGTGCGTTTACTTTGCAGTAAAATACGCCCGGTCTGATTCACATGGCAGGTAAATATTTCATCGGATATTATTGCTTTTCATAAGCGGAACAATGCTTTGATTCTTTTTGTGTATAATAATTGAAATCATTCGCAGTTTCGAAGGAGAAAATACTACCGGAATTTGGGACGATTATTGTTGGAAGTTCTCACGTATCGACAATCAGAAAATTTAATTTCTGCAAGTCTTACGAAGATTGAAAATTCTCTCAAATCGTTTTGTTCTTACTCACACAGCGGAACAGCATGACTTACATATTTCTATAATCGACATCAACAGGATTCGGAATATTCTGTTCGCTCTGATCGGAGTATCCTTCAGTTATTCCGTGACAACATTTCGATATCCGTTTCTAAACTGAATAATCCAATTTTGCAAAACATTTATTCAGACACACTTCAATAATTGTGCCTCGTTGAAACGTTGTACATTCGCTCCACGGTCAGAACTCGCAATTTTATACTCGTTTGATCTAAGCGGATATTTCATTATCAATATCTCTGCTGAACACGCAACTAATTATACTTTCATATGAATACCGCCTGAATCGAAAAAAATTTTTCCTACTGATAGTGTCGGGGACTTAGATTTGATAGCCTTACCAGTGCCTGATAATGATGCGGAATTTCGTCAGCACGCATCTTTCGGAACTGGATGCAAAACGCCCATTCATCGTCGTTTGTAGAAAAAAAACAAGCTTATAGAGTCACGCGCGTTTGATTGGAATGTTGGAAAAATGAGTAACCGTTAATGTCGCAGCAAAACGTGATGTCACATTTGTCATACGACATATTGTCAAATTTTCAGGTGTTAGATTCCTAAAATCGCCAAATACACTTCTCAAACATCAACTGTACGATGATTAATTTTTTTTTACAGTATCATTCATCATGATTTGAAAAAATGTAAAACAAGGTTGAAAATCAATTGACCGCAATCTTCCACGTAACTTGAAATGCTAATCTTTTGACAGAATATTTCTTTTGACCCAAGCAACCATTTTATGATCTGCCACGGTGTAAAATCACAAATTATTTGTTTCTGAAACATCCTAATGCAAATGTGTAGAACAGAGAGTCGAAAATTTTTACAAAACATGAAAATATTCGTTACACGTGAATGAATACGTGTCTAATTTGAATACATACGATACTTCGCGACCCACTAAAGCGCGTTTTAATCGACCAGATGTTACTCAATAGTCACTCAACTGCTGCAGGAAAAAATTGTCACGAAAAATAATCTCGCGTCTCCGTCGAGTATCAGGCGAGAAACGCGTGATGTAATGATTCATGCGAAGGCAAATAAAGGGCTTTGCAAACATGATGCGCTACCATTCTTGTGCGATACGCGGGCAACCATAGAACACCAGTACCAACGGCATACACCGTATCGGTTTTACCCTTGTGATCGAAGATGGCGCCGATGATCGCTTATACGCTGCCCGCGATGCAGCTCGTGTGTAATTTAGTCATCCCGCAAGCTCCCGACCTAACGCGTAATAATTCAGATGCGAAAACTCAAAACGCACCTGTTGTAAACGACTCACTGATTCTGGAGCTTGACGCAAGTACAACTTCGATTCCACCTGTGACTGCATCATTGCCGAAGATCGAAGCGAAGACTCTTCCGGACGGCTATAAAAGCTTCCCCGAAATTGGAGCAGCCTTCAAGTTGCATGAGGAATTAGCGACGTTTCCAGCGGCTAACAAAAAGTGCATCGAGGAGGGTGGAACCTTGGCGGTGACTGATTCTTGGACCAAGTACGACATTGTTTTGCAACTCCTACCGCCGTTCTTAGATTATCGCGTAGGCATCACTCGCATGTACGAAAGCGAGGATTGGGTTGACATCAGGACAGGTAAGCTTAGACTTTCAACGGCCGTTGATTCTTTGAAACGAAAAAAGACTGATGAAATGTAATTTAGGATCGCCGCTGTCAACCATACCTTGGAGACGAGGTGAACCCTCAGGAAGATACATGTGTTTAGACATTACGAGAAGTTTCCGTGGACTGTGGAATTTCAATTGTTCGGAAGAGATGGGCTTTGTGTGCGAGATTCAAGTTCCTCAGAGCGACGAGTGAGGAGTCCGTAAATCGGCTGTCGTGACCACTGATCGGATTCGGGCAAAACCGAGGGGTTCATCACTGACATTGTAATCTGGTGTGCACAGGCTGCTGAAATCCTATACATCCTTTGTAATCTTTGTCATCTCGGTAATTTTTAGTTCCGGTTACCGCTCAGTCCTCAACTATTTTCATTTTCAACCACAATCGAAAAATATAGTTCCAGGTAGAAAATGAAAATTAGTTTTCTAGCTGTTACCGGAAAGTCTAGTATCCGTTACTATTCTTTCTCATTACGATCGCTGTAACTATATATTCTTGTAACTGTTACGAAAATTTAATGCTTGTGCATCAATAAATTGACGTTAAAGCCTTGTTTAACCAAAAATGTAGAGTGAACCGAACAAACTGATTTTGCGTTGCAACAACCAAAAAAGGATCGACCATAGCGCAAAATGGTTGCGCGTACCTCATTTTTCATAATTCCAACAATACTCAAACAGTTTCTTAACGATACCTGTTTTACTGAATTTTTCTAGTTATTATATCAAATGAAATTTTTCCCAGTGTAATTCTTGCAATTTTTGATATTTTTTGTACCTACTCCTTGAAATCTCGGTGAACATTTTCGATCCTTTGTAACATTGCTGTGATCTTCGCAATATTTCTGTAATTCCTGCAATAATTCCAGTCGATTCGTAATCAATTTTCGATTTTTGTGACTGTAATCAGTGTACGCGGGCAAGGCTGGTCATATAGTACTAACCATAAAATATTTCTCTACTGTTATTGTCAAATAAAAATTGGTATCTGAACCGAAAAGTTTCCTCAAGAATTAAGCTGTAACACGTTATTAAAATACGTACCAATTCCACTACGATTCACTTTTCACGGTAAAATGGCAAGTATGATATTTTCTCATTCTACTTAAGTTAATCAGAATTGATATTCAGGTTCGATCACCAGACTCGATTGATCTCTACGATGTACCGACACCTCAGACATTTCGAAATTCAAATTATTATTAGCCCCTCAGTTTTGTCGCTGAGTGACCGTGAAAATGGGTTCACGGACTAAAAATCGGACATTTTGGCTAACTTGATGTGACAATAGCCGATCAGTGACTATCTCGGGATGATCATTTTTCACGTGCTATAGTTTTTTCGAGATGCGTAATGGGTATGAATTCTTGATTTTTTTTTTATGGAATTTTTTTAAATAATTCACTTCGGAAGAAAAGAAGTTGCTAGAATTAGGAAAAATTCACGATAGAATCTTTCTTTAATTTCGTCTCCACATATCATACACAATTACGTGAATGTTTTGTTGCTGTGAGCGGAATTATTCAAGCAATAAAATCATGGATAGTGTTATTGTTAATGAAATGGATCTTCGGAGTAACGGAAATTAACACGCTCCCGTGTTTTGAGCATCTTCGAAACTCACTCTCCTCTATTTCGATTTCAACTTTGATTCGCGTAGTAATGTCCGATAAAAAAAAACCCTCGTCGACGACCGAAGACTTTGAAGATTACTCTTGGCCGAGTTGCTATTTTTCGCTGTTTCCAAGGATTGGTAATATCACAATTTTCACGCTTGAAATTTCGGGATCATAAATGGAAGAATTCAAGGGAAGAAAAGTTCCGTGTGGTTACTCTTCTCAGGATAGGTAATCTTCCCCGCGCAAATGAGGAAAACGCATTATTCAATCAATAGAGTTCATCGAATTTCTCAATAGTTCGAACATCTGTCGGCTACAATGGGATTTTTCCTAAACAGACCAACATTTTGATCTCAGCATCATTCTACATTCGTTTCTACAATCGTTTCGCTTCAAAACTCTATCCGTTCGTTAAACAGATAGCATTCGCAGAGTCTGGCATGTGTATAACAGTACAATTTAACCGAATATTTTGAAACGAATTTGTAATTATATGTGATTATAGTCTCTTATCACCGGGGAATGTTACTATCTTCGTAATAATGTTTTGTTCGAGTCCGGCAGTTCTTAGAATTACCGACAGATGAACCCCCGAATCAGAAGTCTCCTCGTATTTTACATTTTGTGATCATAAATTTTATCTGAGAATTATGAAAATTTTACGATACAAATCAGTGCCGGAATTATGAGGATCGAAAAGTGATCTTGCGCTTCGTTTCATCTCCAATGAAAAATTCAGCAAAATGCCGAACTGTTTGTCTTCCATTTTTACTTTCAGACTACGAAAAAGTTACATTCGAAACTTTTCTTTGCAAGTCTAGAACTCTCTTCATTTTTTTGCTAATATCGAGAGATATTAGATTTACGAAAATTTCACAACAGATCATATTTTTTATGGCGATAAGTTTCCTTTAAAATAACCACAGCAATTTCTATTCACGATATGTAGTTTTAAAGTAATAAACAGTTTCCATAAAAAAAAAGAATTAAAATGGATACGTTTTTTTTTTTTTTTTTTTTTTGTATATATGTTGATTACTTTTGGGGGGGAGAGCGCAAAAAATTCAGACATGATCAAAATAATTAACCACTTTAGTGCACGCGATACAATCCAGTAATTTTGCCATATGGTCTTCACACGTCATCTGAACACAGAAATTTTAGAGTTTAAAATCAAGAGTATCTTTACTCGGCTGCTCAAGCTTGGAAGCGAATTCTTAAATATTCAGAACGACGACCAAAAAATGAATAAGTAAATAAATAAAATAAAAACAGCCGGACCAGCAAATTCTAAAGTGTTGGAACCAACAAGACTTTCACTGCGATAGTAAAATTTTTGCAATACAGTCAAGTGGGCTTTCAATGTAGCAGACCTGTTAAATTTACCTACCGTCTGTATACTCAAGCCAAAATTTGCTGCTCCAGCGTGTTGTTTTATTTCGCATTTGTGACGAATAAACTTTATATCTCGATCGAACGTAGAAAATATATTTCTCTCAAACCACTCAATCGCGTTGTATCAAGTCAACATTTCTCAGTATTCGGGCACGTCATTCTTGTTCTTTGTAGATAAATGATTTCCTCTCCCTTCCAGCGCTTTGAATGAGACGTATATGAGAGATAAAATGACTGGCTCGAAGCCACGTAAAGTGCGTCGAAACATCGTGACCTGCCATTGTTGTGCGGCTAGTCACGAAGCACCGTCGACCACATCACATTCTTACCGATAGTGAATTAGCTACCGTATTAATCGAAAATGGCACCGATGATCGCCTACATAATGCTGCCTGCAATGCAGCTCGTGTGTAATGTAGTAATTCCGGATATCGATTCGAGAGTCGCGCTGGGTGTGTTGAAAAATGGAAACGTATCCATCGTCGACTGTTCTCCGATCGTGCAGCATGACGCCGATCCGAATTCAAATCCAAACGAGTCTGTATTACCGCCGTACATCGAAATGCCGATGACGACTCTCCCGGATGGCTACGAAAGCTTCCCCGAAGTTGGAGCAGCTTTCAAGTATCACAGCGATGAAGCTGTGACGTGGCAAGCGGCCACAAAGAAGTGCATCGAGGAGGGTGGAAGCTTGGCTGCGATTGATTCCTGGCACAAATTCGATATCCTGAAGCTACTCGTAACGCCCCCAAGTCACATCCACGTGGGATTCACTCGCATGTACGAAAGCAAGGATTGGGTCGACGTCAGGACAGGTGAGCTCGGACTTTTAACGGCCTTTGGCTTCTTTTTTCAAACACGGACAGTCCGATAATACGCGATATTCTCGACCCTTCGTGACTCAGGATCACCCTCGCCAACCGTACCATGGGCGATAGACGAACCTTGGGGCGATTACTACTGCGTCAGAATGCATCCAACGACGCTCGGATTGTTGAGCGACACTTGTTCAGCTCGACGGCATTACGTTTGCGAGATTGAAATTCCTCGGGGTAACAACTGAAGAGGTCGTCGGGGTTGTGAACGAGACAAACGCCGATCACGTTATACCAAGACTCCGAATGTGATGTCACGGTATTTTTTAATTATGAGCATTCAATAAAAATCCGCATTCGAATCGCAAAAGCTTTCAAGTCAGTTAACCGATTCCCGATCACCCGAGTAGCGACGCTGTTCAAAAACCATTTCAAATTTCTTTTTTCACCGAATTTCATCACGACGGTGTATTTCAGGATCGACTTAATCAGCTTGACATCTGTCTGAGACATTCATGATATACGACGGTTTGGTTACGGTCAAAGTAAGGTAAAATCCACCATCAAATCCTTCGTATTATTTTCTACACATATTTAACTGACTTTTATAAACGTTTTATTGTTGTGGTCGGAATTATTCGAGTAATCGTACAGAGGTTTTGTTCGACTATCGCGCTTCGGAGAAACGGAAATGGTGATTTTGCACGCCATTCCGTATATAACGAGTTTTGGTCGACACTATCACGTGACGTAAATTTCAATATTTGAACCAATTAGACAGGCCTGCGAAATATAACTTTAAATTTCTCCGTAAGACAACAATGCTTTTTTTTCTAGGTATTTAGGTATGTTGAATTAAAATATAGGGCGAGTTTTTCTTTTCAAAGCGCGTCGAGATTTCTTTTTAAGCAAGATATGCATATTTCCAGATTTCCGAACAACTTTTATGAAAAATCGAAGTACAATGAATTTATAACCGAACGTTTAGTTATCAAATGAACAGCATTAGTTTCAGAAAAAGACTTGAGGTGGAAGGCCACTGTGACGGCTGGAAAAATAACAGCTTTTAAAGAATTTTTTTCACGGGGATAACTTATTAACAAAGGGATCTAATCCTTGGTATTTTATTCAGTCTATATTAAATTTGTTTTATACAAATTTTTAGCAAAAAATATGCAAAATCAACAAAGATGTAGGCTTCGATTTAACAAACTAATAAAAAAATGTCCCCTCCATCGTGGTACTGATATGTGGACAAAGAATTATCTGAAAATATAAAACAAAATTTTATCAACATCTACGCAAGTGTAGCAATCGTTGTTGGTGGCTGTATTCACCTTTTTTTTTACATTCGATCACGGCTTGAAAAAAAAGGGTTATGACAAAAAAAATGTTAATCTCTCGCTATTCTATAAATAATAATTAAAAAATGTAAAGAAAAACGGCACCGTACGACGATAGCTACATTTGTGTAGATTTGATAAAATTTTGTTATTCATTCTCAGATAACCTTTCACCGAGATATCGATGCCACGATGGAGGGGAAATTTTTCGTTAGTCAAAGTCCATATATTTGCTAATTATAAATATTCTCCAATGATAATTTGTATAAAACGAGTTTGATATACAATTAATAAAATACCAGCAATCCAGTCCCCTTATTAATTGATTATCCCTGTGAAAATTCTTCAAAATCGGTTATTTCTTCGTCTGTCACGGAACTACCGTCTGTTTTTCCAGAAACAACTCAAGACAATCGATACACGTATCTCTGAACATTCGTAAAATTACCGTAAACAATTAGTGAAGGTAGATGAATATTTAAATATCAAAAATATCAACGCTACCCTTACGCATAATCAACACAGAATTGGAAGTTGAGTCGAGTAGTGCTAAGAAAACAGAAGGAAAATATTTTTTTCCGAAAATTTACGTGATAAATAGATATTTAAATGTTTCTTTCATCGAATATCTACCGAAATTATGACTCGTTTTTGTCAAGGAAAAACCATCGCAGGCCTGTGTTATTAACGAACTGTTGCATTGTCGTTACAGCTGTGATAAATACTATCTCTGATTTTACCCCGGTGTGGATATTTTTGAGAAACTTAGGCAGCTCCTATTTACTTTTTACCGAAGACGTCAAATTCGCGCAACATTCTTCCGTAAGTCGAGAATTATCTGTTATTCCGACCGACTTCAAACTTCACCCTCCCCTACTTCAATACGCTTCGGATGTGCGGGACATAATTATCGTTTATAATTAAGAGGATGAGATTAAATATCTTTAGCAAACTCGTTCTGGGTTCGTACAATCCCGTCTTACTACTTTCTCCCACGCTCCTGAGGCCAGATATCAGGCCGCAAGGCTACATAAATAGCGTTCAAAGCTGATAAAATTGCATCAGTGAGTCTGGAAAGCTACAGTTGGAAGCAAAGATGGCACCGCTGATCTCTTATACGCTGCCTGCGATACAGCTCGTGTGGATTCTTGTCGTCCCGGGAGCTTTAGCCGCGAATATCGCCAATTTGGATTCAAGTCTTGCGGTGCAGTCGGAAAATCCGAACTTGTCCAACGCGGAAAACTTGGCTGTCTCGGGGCTAAACGTAACTCCGACTTCAAATCCAGCTGTGACTGAATCGTCGCCGAAGGTCGGAACCGAGACTCTACCGGTCGGTTATACGAGCTCTCCTCAAATCGGAGCAGCTTTCAAGTATCATCGTGATGAAAAGGTGACGTGGCGAAATGCTGCGCAGAAATGCGTCGAGGAGGGCGGAAACTTGGTGGTGACTGATTCCTGGCGCAAGTTCGACGTCGTTCAGTCACTCTTATCACCCGGCGATAAGATCCACGTAGGAATTCGCGAGGACGTATCCGGGAATTGGGTGGACGTCAGGACAGGTAAGTTAACGACGGAACTTTCAATGGCCTCTGATAATTTTCAAACACAGAGTCGGATAATGTATAACGTCTTCGACCATTGGTTATTTAGGATCACCCGTCCCGACTGTACCTTGGCAATCGGTTCAACCTGCCGGTCGAGGCTACTACTGTGCCGCAATGTTCAAAAATGTTCGAGGACTGGACAATCATTGGTGCCAAGGAATCGAATATTTCGTATGCGAGATTGGGATTTGAGTAAAAATTGCTGAGCGCGTAGACTCGCGAATATAACCATTAATTAGCTGATAACGGAATCCTAGATGCGTGTTACTGCGATATATTTTGTCATTTTACTCGTCGAGTAATAAAAAGTTGGTGTTTCAATTGGAAAGGTTTTCAACCACAAGTCGATCGATTTACTTTCCGTCATATTAATCAGAAATTCCGTCATCTCGAAAATCTTCCGAGACTACGGTTTCCAGTTAAGGAATTTTCAAGAAATTTTCCGACGGGATAACACACGTGCGCATTGCGATCACATGTTGCACGTTGTTCCAAAAAGTACTTGCAAATGTCGAAATGCCTGGTGAAATTTGACTCTTCTAAAAGATACTACGGCGAATTATAAAACAAATCCCAAATGTCTGGGATATGCGACGAACACCCCATATTACAAACACATTCCATCAACGGTTTGGTATTTCTATAGAAATCTCAGTTGAAAAATTTGCGAACTCTGTTCTGTTCTGTTCTGAAAATTTCCTGTGACAATCTACCGAATTCACGATCTCACTTCAAAATGCTTCAAACCCTAAAAAAAAAAATGATCCGACAGTCGAACAAATTTAGATACTGAAGTCTGACGTAATAACGATTCGCGTGTGATTGAAAAGCTTAAAACTTTCTCAATTTGTCGAAAACCTTTCCAAAATCTCATAGAATGTTTATAAATTCCACGTGGAATTTTATTCGTCCGTTTTCGCTCAAGGGCAAATACAAATCTATCCCGTTCTGTTTTCTTCCTCCATTCGTTTTTCATCGGCAATTCCGCCAATTGCAGGTGAACGATCAGCCGCAGCGGAATTCAGATCAGAGAATAATCATGTAAATAATTTTAAGACATCAAGATTCCTCAAATTTCAGAACTCCTGTAATCAGTGCTTACCGCTTGTGCAAAACTCATCGATTGGACTTTTCTATCGAATATTAGCTGTCGAATTCTCATCATTTCCAGCTATCGTGGGTAAACAAATCTGGCCCAGCTTGCGTTTTGTTCGGAAAAAGTTTGATCAAGTGTTTTCCAAGCTGTTGCCCAAACTCTGTGGATACCGGATTTCATTTCGAAAAAAATCAGATTCTTCTTATACACAAAACAAACATTTCGTCATTTTTCCGACGAAAGAAATTAGCAAAAATTTCGAGGTATTAATATTCATCGGAAAAAACGACTTGACGTGTCTTTTGTCGACGGCAAAGCCTGGAGAGTTCTAAGATCGTCAATCATATCTGAGTAAGTACGCCTGTTCAATCTTTACACGCGACGATTTTGAATCAATACCTGTAATAATGCTGAATCACCGTTACACGTTACGAGCTTCGCCTATTCAAAGTGAACGTATCCTTGACCAAGCAATAAAAAGTCATGCGTCCCTAATTCTCCCATCCCTCGATCTCCGTAACTTTCTATGGTGTAAGGTACACGGTAAGGGATTTGTATATGAAAGCTGCGAGAAAAATCGCGAATACCGCAACCAATTCTGGAAGTTTTGCGGGCTGCACTTACCGGGTGTAATTATTCCGGCTGATATCCTGCAGGCTCACTTTTACTCTCTCAGTCCCTTTGAGAGTTTGTCCCGAGCTAGGAGCGCGGTTTATTTGGAGTCAAGAGGCAGGCGACGAGACGCGGATTCTTTCCCTTTCATCTTGGAAATTGGCAGCTAAATATTAACCCCGTAATTTTGGTCGCCCGGACATTGGACTCGCCTGTTTCACTGAGAGAAATTTCTATTTTCATGCGTTAGCACGATCGAAAAATATAGTTCTGGATACGAAATGAAAATTAGTTTTCTAGTTGTTACCGTAAAGTCTAGTATCCGTTACTATTCTTTCTCACTATTGTCACTGTTGCTATATTTTTTCTTGTAACTGTTGCGAAAATTTACTGCTTGTGCAACGATAAATTGACGTTAAAGCCTTGTTCAACTAAAAAAGTAGAGTCAACCTCAGAAACTGATTTTGCGTTGCAATAAAGAAAAAAGGATCTACTGTAGCGCAAAATGGTTAGGCGTCCCTCGTTTTTCGCAATTCCAACAATATTCAAAGAGATTTTTCAACGATACATGTTTTACTAAATTTTTCTAGTCACCGTAACAAACGAAATTTTCCTCATTGTAGATGCCTTATTCGCGCGTTCAGATTTCTTGTATACCTGCAGTTAATGAGGCACTCCGCAAGCGTGATACACTCACGGAGTGCGGTGCGAGCTACGTTTGTTCGATTAATCATGTGCAAACAATACGTCAAGCTCTGTTTGCCAGCCTGGGTAGCTTTACACGATTCTTGGCAGGACGTCAAGCTCGCTTTGGCTCTCCGAACTCTCGACTCCAGCATGCTTGCCGGCATGGGGCTTTGGTCGAAATCGATTCGTTTTATCGAGTTCCAATCGTCTCACCGAAAATCAGCATTGACCATTCGGCGAAACGTTGGGTAGATGTGAAAGTTCACAGAGATTGGTGACATTCAGTCTTTGATAGTGACTTTAATGGATTTCGAGTCACGCAACTAACTGTATATTCATAAATATGAGGGTGTTTGAGAGAAAAATAATTTGTTTAAGTTTGAAGAGAGGTTGTGGCAAAATATGAGCGTTACAAGTCGCGTGGATAATCACGATCCGTTGATTTTTCACTTTTATACATCATTTTAAATTCATCAAGAATGGTGGATAAATTTTTGTTTTTATTGCTTACATCGATCATAATATCAATTTACGTCACTAAGAAATTTTGCTCAGTGCACTAAAGAATAACTTGGTCTTAAAAGATGATCACGTTACAAATGGATCCGGGTTTCTTAAAGTTCTCAAAGTCGACTAATTCCGATCCTTTTCTATCGCAAATAGAGAATCTCGTCACTGCGGATCGAAGGATGTCAGGATCGCCGTTTCTGACGCTCGTTTCCTGCCAAAATATCCGATTCCAGCCCGGAAATCACCGGCAAACGACCCGGACGCCAGGGACGAAACAATCGGAGACAAATTTCTTATCCCTCTGCAGGATTGCTCAACGTGCTTTGTGAACGAAGCCTGAAGATCCCGCTCAGCTCAAGACCAACTTCATTCATCTCGATTCATCTCACGTAAATCGTTGCGCTTCTCACACCTTTGCGGAAAATTGTACATTTGCTTAGGTGTTATGAGAGCCGGGTTGAGTTCTGTATCCGGTTTGCGATTTAAACTGGACAGTTAGGTTTGTTTGTCGTTATGTTTCATCCCGTGTCCTCAGATTCAATTTGAAAAAAAAAGTTTTTCTCTTCTCTACACGCCTGATATTTTTCTGTATCAAAACATTTGAAAGGCGGTAGTTTTGGAAAATCTAAACGAGCAGTTTCTTACAGTCTAAATGAATATACTTTTCAACGGATTTTTGCTGATTTTAGAACCGTCTTCGAAATACCCGAAAAGCTTGTCAAAATTTCTTGGTATTTTGGTATTGCGGTTCAGTTTAGTCTATATTCTCGACAGCGATTTCAAAACGTTGAGCTTCACTTTTCCGGAGGTAAATATTTATGGTCAAGTATTATTTCATAGCTTGGTAGTTTTCAATTCTCAATTTTTAAATTCTATGGTTTTCAATAGTTATTTCAGCCTTTATGTTTCCTCAATCGGTGTTTAGTTCTGAGTACCAAAATCTTAGATTTTAGTTTTCACAACTTTGATCTATATCCAGACTCTCAATCTTGCGTTATTTCGAGTTATCA
Organism: Neodiprion pinetum; assembly: GCF_021155775.2. Lineage (NCBI taxonomy): Eukaryota > Metazoa > Arthropoda > Insecta > Hymenoptera > Diprionidae > Neodiprion > Neodiprion pinetum. The sequence continues at coordinate 27,521,880 of NC_060233.1, forward strand.
GTTCGCGTAGCTTGCGGCAACGATGGTTTTGTAGATTTTGAATACGAATTGTCAACACCAGCATCCAGTTATCATTCCGAGTTATCGCTTCCAATTTTAAGCTGCACATTTCTCTTATTTACTCCTTAAATAACATTTTGCTACCAATACGTTTTTGCTCTCAATAAATGTAGTTCGCCATAACTCATTGTCAGAGTCAGTCCTTTGTAGTTTTCTCCCGCATTTTCTACCACAACCACATTCCAAATAAGTGACAAGCTTCGGTTGTATCAGTTTTGTTTATAACGCCATCGCATCAATTCTGCAAGGCTTTTCAGAATTTTTATTCATCTTTGGCTTTTCGATAATTTTCATTTGTGACAAGTTTTTCTTATATCGTAACTGTCTGTCGGCACATTTCCAATCTCCCTTGTCACCTGGTAATTTCGACTACTTAATTACACAACTCAATCGTCACTTTTGATTCGTTACATCAGTTACACAGACTTTCGCAATCCTACAATTCTCGAACTTCTCTTTCCGCCAGGTAATCACGCGACGCTAAATCATCCCACCGAAAAGCTTTGACTCGGAAATTTTCTCACGAAAAGCTTTACGATACGTACACCGTGCATGTAAATTTCGTGTCAAATATCCTGCTCTCCTTGCCAGGACTCTGACAATGGCACTCGTTGACCTCGCAATTTCATTTTGCTTCGTTTGCATCCGGCGCATCCTGCAGGATGTTGAAGCTTTGACATTCTGAAAGGAACCGACAGACACGGCATCTGCGTCCCGAGACAGGGGTGGGTGGGTTTCACCGCCACTACGAACCACGACAGTAAAATCTAGGTTTATGATTTAGGTAGACGCGTTGCTAAATATTCAAGAGACTAGCCGGTGCCGCTTTGTTTCGCAATACAATAAACCGACAGTGCCTTCATTATTAAGACCCCGTTTTGAATTATTAAGGCGGGACGATATACGCGCCATCCTTTGTGTTATATTCGCCCCGCGTTATACTTACTTGGTAAATTGTCTCGTTTCCAGTTGTTTTCTCACTGATCTTCTGCTCTCGTGGATAATAAGTCCCGCATAATTCATCTCATACGGTATCGAACAGCTAGGCGAGACTCGGAATGAAACAGGTTCGTCTGTCGGTTTTTTTTTTTTTTTCTTATTAATTACCGAACCCTGGGTAACTGACAATTTCTGAAAATCCCTAACTGATGCTGTTCAAATGCATCATGTTTCAGAGAAATTTTGAGAAATCTATGAATCATCGATCTGCAGTATTTGGATAGATTTCAACGTAACACTTTGCCATGTAATATTCCATTATTATTATCTAACACGATATTGAGCGAGAATGAGTGACGTGGAACAAAGTAAGACTGTCCGTGGATACACTGAGAGAAATTTTTAGTCCCGGTTACCGCTCAGTCCTTAACTATTTTCATTCTTTACTACAATCGAAAAATATAGTTTTAGGTAGAAAATGAAAATTAGTTTTCTAGCTGTTACCGGAAAGTCTGGTATCCGTTACTATTCCTTCTCATTACGATCGCTGTCGCTACATATTCTTGCAACTGTTGCGAAAATTTAATGCCTGTGCAACAATAAATTGACGTAAAAGCCTTGTTTAACCAAAAAAGTAGAGTAAACCTCACAAATTGATTTCGCGTTACAATTACCAAAACAGGATCAACAATAGCGGAAAATGGTTACGCGTACCTCGTTTTTCGTAATTCAAATAATATTCAAACAGTTTTTTCAACGATACCTGCTTTACTGAATTTTTCTAGTTACTGTAACAAATGAAATTTTTCTCAGTGTACCATTACCAAAGAAACATACACGTGGACGAGTATGAAGTTAGGAAAAAACGTTACTTCGCACCTTTAGGAATGTATGAAATTTAGAAAACTACGACAAGCAAAACAACCTCTTATTTTGAAAAGCCAATACTTTGAAAGTAATTCTAAAATTGGGCATTCATGATTTGTTCACCTGACGATTCGTCGCGTTAACGTTAGTAACCTCGGCCTCGTTCGCGTGGTGAGTTTAAGGACGGTAAATATCCGCCAGTTCTCGCTGAATTTTTAACAGTCGTCTGAATATTCCATACGAAGCTCCGTCTACAGCCCCTTCCAGGAAAGTTCATCTTCTCGGTCCCGTTCATAGATGATTCACAAATTTCGCTCGCGAATGCCGACGATTATCTATCTTTCGGAGTGTGTGTATAACCTACAACCTATGCGACTTTCTCCTGCGCACTGAGAAAAGTTTCATTTGTTACAGTAACTAGGAAAAATTCAGTAAAGCAGGTATCGTTAAAAAAAACTGTTTGAATATTGTTGGGATTACGAAAAACGAGGTACGCGTTACCATTTTGCGCTATTGTCGATACTTTTTTGGTAATTGCAACGCAAAATCAGTTTCTGAGGTTTACTCTACTTTTTTAGTTAAACAAGGCTTTAACGTCAATTTATTGTTGAACAAGCATTAAATTTTCGCAACAGTTGCAAGAAAATCTAGTAACAGTGATCGTAATGAGAAAGAATAGTAACGGGTAATAGACTTTTCGGTGACAGCTAGAAAACTAATTTTCATTTTCTACCTGGTACAAAATTTTTCGATTGTGGTAAAAAATGAAAATAGTTAAGGAGTGAGCCGTAACTTGGCGCGAGCATTTTTGCTGCCTTTCATCCCCCTTTCTTCCGCTTTTTATTTTTCTTTTCCTTCCTTCAGTCTTTCGCTTTTATTCCCTCAGCTTCGCCACCCGGAAAAGCTCACCGAGTGGATTGAGTTAGCCAAGTTAAACAACCGAACGCACTGCCGAGGCATAGGGTTATAGGAAATCGAGGGTCTGCAATAATTAAAGGACAAATAGCTTTTATCGATTCGTTGTTTTTCGTTTTTTCTATTCTGATATTTCATTCCCGAGAACGTAGTGACAGCATCAAAAAAAAAGAAACGCCTAATTTTCAACTCGGTGAACATGTTTTATCACTTACAGGTTATCTTTTGTTTTCTTTGAGAAACTATTTCATCGTTTCGGATAAACTTCGGCGCAGTAATCAGTTCACCGATCTGAAAACATTTTTTGGCCACAAAATAGTGGCTAAAGAAAATTTTGAAAAACTCGCCTAGTTTTGCATTAATGTTTAAAGAAGTTGATGCATAATTGGTTTCTATCAGTTTACGGCTTCTTCAATTTTTCAGAATCTCAATCCATTTATGGGAATAAGTCGAGATATTTACAAATAAATAATGCTAGTCGTATTATTGATAAAAAGTTTAGCTGTCGGACTAAAAGATTAAATAACCGTGTGAAAGAGTCGATCTATTCTGTAACAAAAAGTCTAGAATCTTCGTTACTTACTTCCGATTCAACATTTGGCGAATCTCCAACTGTTGCAAAGTAAAATTATTATAAAAAAAAAGAAAATAAAAATCGTCAGTTCACCTGCGAGAGACGTACGAGTTTGAAATTGGCAGAATAAAACGCAACGCTTTTCAGGATTTGCGAAGGATTACAAACAGCGTTTTTTCAACTTTCAATTCGTCACGTAAACAACGTTTTACGCGTCAAACGTTGTCGGCGTACTTCTCAAGTCTGGCTGGTCATCGACTCACCTTATACGTCGAAAGTTTGCTTTCAATATCGATTCTAGAACGACGGATGTGTTCGAAGTACGGTTTTTATGGTCAATTGGCAAATGGCACGCAATTGCTGAGACTGCAGATATCTTGGCACAAGATTCTTGTGTAACTTGAATTGAAAAAAAACTATTTCATTCAACTTGCAACGGAAAAAGCTGATGCAGGACTGTATAAAATCCCAGAGTATAAATCGACAGTCTAGCTTTCGGATAAACACCGAGGGTCAGTATTGGAAGGTTTTAAACCGAAAATTTTCACGGTATAAATCGACAGAAGTATTCAAAATGAACGTAGTCAACCATTCTGATTGATAAGGAGCAATGCAGAGAATAATTGAAAATCATAGAAAAAATTGATAACAACTTGGAGAGATCTCGAGACATGACAAAAAATAACTAATTATGAAATTATAAACTAAAATAATTATAAACTAATTTATAACGATATGTAGAAATCAACAATTTAATTCGGAAAAATTTAACATCCTATCAACAAAGAATTATTTTTGCGCAAGTTGTTTTGGGGTAAAATTAAAGGGTAGTTTTCCACGATTTCAGCCAAACAAGAGCTAAAATGCCCTTAGATAAATCACGGTGTTGAAAATAGCTATACATGGATGAACAAAAACAAGACGAAGTAGTGAAAAAAAAAAAAAAAATGAAACCTATAAAAAGAGAAAAGAAAAACCCACGGCGGAAAATATCCGGACAAAAAATAATTGGTAATAAAATTCCACCACCCTCCGCTCGGTTCGCGTAAAATACATATTTATAGCGGATAGTGATTGTGCGATCGCGAGCTTTTGGGGGAAACTGTTTACAGCCCGTGTCGGGTCGCGATTTATTTATGTAGTTATCAGAACAGCTCGGTGTAGGCTTTTGTCATCATTCGCGGTAATAAAAGCCGGTTATATTCTGATTCGGTCGTTACACGTTTTCAAACGCGTAAAACACTCGCGATTTTACCCCGCATGCATTGCAGATTATGATTACCCAGTCATTATTTTGCGGACATGAAATAACGTGGCTTTATTCAATAGAGTGTCAATTATGGTTCGTACGTTGAGATATCGGAGTCGCTAATTGGGAAATTGCGGAAAAAGACTAATTGTTACCAAAGAGTTCGTTAATTTTGAAAATTACTATAAAGATGGTATTAATTAGCGAAAGTATACCTACCATATTTTGCGATTGCGAAATTTACCTTATATCACATCGGTTTTGAATTTGAAAAACATATCGTTTATTGTGTAAAGAGGAATAAACAATCGTACGGGATGTCAACGAACCATGAAGAATACATCACTTATCCGTAGAAGCAAATGTTCAAATCAATCCAATTGTATATCTAATTTTAATTTTAATGAAATCATGCGAATGTAAAGTGTTGTAAACTTCAGGCTTTGTGATGCCGAATAGACACACTGAGAAAAATTTCTTTTCTTACAGTCACTAGAAAAATTCAGTAAAACGTGTATCGTTAAAAAACCTGTTTGAATATTGTTGGAATTACGAAAAACGAGGTACGCGTAACCATTTTTCGCTATTGTTGATCCTTTTTTGGTAATTGTAACGCGAAATCAGTTTGTTCGGTTAACTCTACTTTTTTAGTTAAACAAGGCTTTAACGTCAATTTATTGTTGCACAAGCAACAGTTACAAGAAAATCTAGCAACAGTGATCGTAATGAGAAAGAATAGTAACGAATACTAGAGTTTCCGGTAACAGCTAGAAAACTAATTTTCATTTTCTACCTGGAACTATATTTTTCGATTGTGGTAAAAAATAAAAATAGTCAAGGACTGAGCGGTAACCGGAACTAAAAATTTCCCTCAGTGCATTCCGAAATTTTTCTGAAATACCTGTTTTTTTCTTACTTACTGTTAGAGGCCAGGAAACGCGAATATTCTTCGAAAGTTTATAGAGTCGTTCACAACGAAAAGCAATACCTACCTTTCTTACATCACATCAGGCAATAGGAAGTAAAAAAATTCCGATCAAAAACAGGGATCAAAAAAATGGTTTACCTGCTTGAGCCAACCTCGCCAAAGGTCTCTGTCCCACGGATGATGGAAGCCAAGGTAGAGATGCCGCGTCTCGGGATGGTGAGGAGACTCTCGAGGACGAGGTCCTTGTCGGGGTGCTGTGATCCTCGGGTATCCCGTCACTCGAAGGACGAGCCTGCCCAGCCGCGATGGAGCACAGCAGACGGCGCTTCCGTTTCCTCCGAGTTCCATCCATTCCGGCGACGAGTCTGGCGACGCTGAAACGTTCGAGTGTAATATAAAATGTAACAGCGTTTTGCAAACTTTTCGAATAAAGGAAATCTCTCTTTAATCGTCATTCGTTTACACATCGATCGTTACACCTTTCAAAACTCTTATTATTTTGATTAATTGCAAACTCGTTTCCCCTCAAAAGTTAGAAGCTATATAAACTGAAATTTTCTCAAGATCGAATCATTTTTTTTTTTAATGCATTCATTTCATGCGTTTCTTTCTCACGTTTCCTCAATTTTAAGGAGTTTGGATTTCAATTTCTAATCGTTTCTCGAAACAACATCGGAAGAGTGTTCAAAAGATAGATGTGACGAAACAAACAGAGGGTAAAAAATTCTACAATCTAGACTTTTATTAGGTTCCAAAACTCATCTAAGGAAAAAAAATTTCAATTTTATGTACTATAACAGCTTTGAAAAGGCTGCCACTTAATTACGGTTTGAATATTTATAAGTTTGCCAGTATACTTTCCGGTTTACTGAATATGCATGTCAGGTTAGGGAGAGCAGAGATTAAGTTGAGTATACTGGTTAAAAGGAAAGTCTTAATTTATGCAAAATATGACATTTTTGGTAAATATATTTTTAGTTGGTCTTTATATTTGTTCGAAAAAAATTAAAAACAGAGTAAGAAAATTCGGTGTGAAGAGATTAGGCTAAAAAAAAAGGAATCAGAAGCTGTAGCGTTTCCTCGGAATGAAAAAAACAGCGATTGAAGCGTTACGTCTTTATGGTTTCAATGCTGACGTTAAAAACAGGACTGTAAGATTAATCGAGCACTTGAGTCCGCTCTCTCGCTTCGCCTATATCCTGTATCTATATACCTTATAAAACAAAAACATATGGGGCATTCCACCCTGAATCGATCAGGGTCTAACCACGAACCTCTTGGATTTGGTCGGCGATTTTTTATATTGTTGTTTCGACCATGCAAAGTACTCAGATTTATTTCACGTTTCTCCGAGTAATATTCCTTTACCTACGATTTTTGAAGATTGTTACCAATCAAGTTGAAAAATAATTAAATAGCTTCGGAAAATACTGAAGGACTTTTCAAAAATCTTAGGTCATGTATAAAAATGTTCAAGTACCAGTTCCCAATAGGCGGATTGTGCGTTCTAATTTTCTCACAATTTTCTTTCTCTAAAACTCTGAACAAAGAGTAGAATCAAAAGCCGGTCCATTCTGAATCTATGCTTAAGAATTTTTACATATGGCGATTTTTAGAATTTTTTAAAATATCTTCAAGTTGCGTTCAAAGACACGGAAGTTTTTCAAAATCATAAGCAAAACGAATTTAATCGAAAAAAAGTCTGAAAAATATATTTAAGTACTTTGTGGTTACAAAAAAAAAAATCCAGAATCTCGAACCAAATTCATGAGGTTGAGGGTCAGACTCTGGTCAATTTGGCGTGGAATGTCCCATATATAAGGATCCACCGAGTTTCGGCAAAATGCTTTTGGGGACAAGGCGCTCTGCGGCGAGATGAAAACTTTATAAACGTCAAAAGTTTTTCACCCCGTGTTCGGTGGGGAAAAAGGCGGGAATACCTACGCAGAGAAACGGTAAGCGGGCTTAGGAGAAACTTTTTGTGGGCATTGGCTTATTGGACCCAGTCCGATTCACCCCGCAAACTTCATGAGGGATGCTAGTTACACATCCTTGGTATATTTACCAACGTGTTCACCAATCTTCAACGCGGAATTCAGTTCAAAACTCAGTTTAAACTTCGGTTTAAACAGTTATCGCTGATTCGATTGACTCTGTATGTTCCGCAAGAATGGTGGAAGAAAAGTTTATCGGAAAAAGAACGTAACTTAATACGTCAATTTTTAAGTTTATTTTTTCACTGTCTGAGATTTGATATAAATTTCTACCAAGTCAAATAAGGCAACGTGATTTTGACCTTCGGTTGATAAGATTGTTGGTAAGACAGTGCAGTTTTGACCTTCGGTCGGTACAGCAGGGATCGATAGCGGTGACATCACCGCTGAAAAGGGTTTAAGTCCGGGCAGGATGTCGGTAAGGGTCGGTAGTAGGAATCTGTATTTACAACCAGCCTTGTATTGCTACTGTCAAATTGTTTTATACGATTTTTATCCTTGGCTGATGAAATGTAATTGAAAATTCCCAGAAATTGTCGATTTTGCAATTTTGCATCTACAGACGAGCGTAAAGATACGCAATCAATTTGAAATGCCTAATTGATTTTGAATACACACGTGATTGCATTACCAATATTGAATCAAATTTCAACAACATAATAGTTGTTGAATTGTTAAATTATCAAATAAAATTTCAGAAAAGTCCAATAAATCTCTCAATGAAATTTTAAAGACTGTTTCAGCACAATCACGTCATGATATTATCAAATCAATTTCATTTCATATCATCAGGTCCAACGATTACCGAATAATTTTAAATGTATTATGAACTGAAGGTCAAATTTCAAAGTGATCCTGATTGCGCCACGTCTTCGAATTTGAATCCACCAGGATTACCGAGTATAAGTTATACGTTTCGAAAAGATCAGTTGAAGCAAAATCAGGTAAGCTTGATCGTTGTGAGTTGTAAAGATATTGCAATTTTCACACAAGAAACACAATTGATAACAATTCCAGTTAAAAATCCAGCTACCAATTGTTCAAAATAATTATTTCTACCATTCCTTTGATGATGAATATAAATAGTAAACTTGACGTATCAAACGTGATTGAAATCCATTTCAAAATCTAACAAAGAGGTAATGAGATGAGGAAAAGTTCAACATTCGAAGACAAGATTTTCATTAATTGTTTACCAGCTTTAAAACCCTCACTCGACAAAGTTCGCTCGGGGTCCGATGCCTAGTGTAGCTGGTTTTTTGTGCTCTTGCGTTCGCTACGCTCGCTTACTCGTTGTCAGTGTTTTACCAGATGATACGAGATTTACCAAATACCTCACACCCTTGATGCTTGAGGATTGTTCAATGGGTAATAAATGTTAGTCAGCTCGTCCGTGAAGTCGAGTTTTATCGAGTAGCGGACCCCGAGTGCAGTAACTACGAAGCGCTAGTCCTGGAGGTCAAAATCCACAAGCTGAAGGACTTGGACAGGCAAAACTACGGAGCTCTCGTCCTGGAAGTCGAGTTTCACCAGGTAGCGGACCCGGAGCGCAGGATCCAGGAGGTAGAGAACCCGGTACTCGAAATCTGCGGAGCGCGATTCTCATACGTCCGCTTTACTGCGCGGTTGTTTCCAGACTGAGGAATTCGGCTAGCTGATTACTGTAGATCGACGACGTCAAGAGGAAAAAAATTTTGGGTGACGTCACTTTCCGAACATCCGAACATCCAAAATTTCGTTTCGAACCTTAATACTATGCACGATATGACGATTTCAGTCTTACCGTGTAAATCTGCTCGTTGTGGGTGAAAAAAATAGATCGACATACGACAGAACTAACAGGATACGAAGGTGTCATCGATCAAAAGATTACAACGATTTTATTACACGCCCACTTCCCGTGCAACAAGACCTCGTCATTTTCCACCACGCACGTGTATCCGGGCCATTGATATTCCAAAATAGTCTCTTAGCTGCGGCCTGGAGGGTTTCGTTGAGGCTCCGTCGCAAATCCGCGGAACTTTCGTACCTTATACCCGCCCACACCAAAACTCTTATAGCCCGGCACCTCGAACCCCTGCAGTGGCTCTGACTACGCGAACTGTATTATCTTTTTACGCGGAAAGTTTTGCGAAAATATTTGAATACGGCCCCGCGCTGCTCTCGAGTGTCTCAATTTAATCCCGAATTTATTCCCTTCAACCGAGAAAGAATACCAATTTATATCCCACCGCTATATCACCCCGGAAACCCGAGAACGCGCATTCCGTCTCCGTTCTCAACCTCTTTCCTCGGAGCCTTTTTTTACCTCTTCTTTTGTTTTTTTTTGGTTTTAGTCGTTGTCAATTAATTTATGATTTTAAATTTAATTTATGATCGCTTGATTTTTCTAATTTTTTTCTGTTTTTTTTTAAATATTGAATCAAACGTTTTTGCAATTGTTTTCCATCCTTTAACTCGCAGAAACGGCAATATGTGAGGCATGGTTTAAATTTCGAATTTGAAAAAATCGGAAAGTGCCAATTTTCGAATGTTCCGGTGGCGAAACCTAAAGTAAAGAAATCATACTTTGACGAAATATAAAAGTTTCAAGTGGTCCGCAACCCGATGCTCAAAGTTACGAAAAGGCGATACTCCGACAAGTCAAAGTTCCGAAAGTGCGAAAGTGAGAAGATTTGAAAATCTCATACATTGCAACTTTGAATGATCGAAGATTTTCAATTCTGTGAATTTCTGGTTTGGTGAAATTTCACCACTTTAGTGTTTCTTTGTTTTGGATTTTCGATATTTTTACGTTCGGAATCCTGGTCATTCTGATTTTTGGATTTTCTGATTTTTCACACCCACTCGTTGAGTAAACTACGCTTTGTGATTATATTTTAATTTTAGGAATCTGACTCCACCGAAACCTTGCTTTTCGGAACTTTCCTCTATCGTAACTTGTATATTTTTGTAATCACGTATTTCGGAAGTTTGAGTGAACTTTGTTGTTTCGCAAAAGTTTGATTTCTTTACTTCAAGTTTCACCACCAAATAGTTCGGAATTAAGCGCTTTCGGAAATTCAACCTCCCCCCCCCCCCCCCCCCCCCCCCTCCCCCCGATATGTCGACATTATTTATGATGTATTATTACGCACATATACGAATAATGGTTGGATATGCTTATATTAAATATCCAGCCTTAATTTATACATCTAATACGTATTATACCGTGTATACATTACTCGAGGGAGTTTGATGGAGCTTGGGATCAAATATCGCGGACAAAAGCCACCTTGTTTTGTCAGACGACCGTTTGCTCCTTTTGTCCCTTTGTTATTCACGGAGATTTACAATTTCAATCTCGCCACGCAATTTCAATCTCGTCGCTCTCTTTCCTCAGGCATCAGTCCAGAAACCCTTCGATAACTACTTATATACAATGACAATAGAAATTGCATACGCTTTGATTCGAGCGAAATTTATCCGCGAGATTCACACAGCCCCGACAATTTTTTCATCATTGGATCAAAGCAACAAAGAATTGAGAGCAAGAAAATCTGTTGTTTCATTCCATAAAATTTTACAAACCTTTTGTATACCGATGAAGTTGAAAGAATTTAGTTTTCAAATGCGTGTTCAAGACACTTTACAATTTTTCGAATTTTGTCCTGTGGAACAATAAAACTATCGAATAACAAAGAGTCATATTGATTTTTATAATTAATTTAATTATTGAGTATTGTTTGGTTCGGTAACTTCAAATTCAATTGGTCAATGTTTCTCCCCGTAATTTACTTCGCGAAGTCGAACATTTCAGGATCGTATTTCGTCAATTATATTCTTCGTCAATTATTTCAAACACGGAATCACCTGAGAATGATTTTTGCAACTGTTGTGTGTATATTGTAGACGGGATTTTCTTTCCTAGAAAGTTTACATTCATTTTCTAGGAATATTTTATCATCCAGCCGGTTACGGATCGAAGATTCAATTTGTACTCGATATTTGAAAGATGAATAAAAATCGCACAACCCACACACTGAGACTGAAAAATAAAATAGAACAAAACGGTAAAAAGAATTTCGCGAATGAAACAAAGTGTCTTGAGTTTATAATACAGGAGTAAGAATAAAAAATTTTCACATAGCGCTTCACTCGACGAAGTTTCTTTTATTTTACGATTGCGCGACGATACTTCTCATCGATCCATATGTGAAAAGAAAGGAAAAAAAATAACACTGAAATAAACTTTCTCTTTCTCTTCCAAAGTACAAGCATCGTAAAAATAAATGTTACGAAACCGGATATTTGATAGGTATGTTTGTAGCCAGATGATTCTGCGTCTTCGAGATTAGCGTTCCATTCGATCCGCATGATACGTTTAATTTTCTCGAATCAAATAAATTGAAGACGAGAAGTAAATAAAAAAAGATTCGACACAATTCAAAAAAACTGAGAACCAATCACTTTTCGAGGTGATTAACAGTGATAATATTCAGCGATCCGAAAAATTCTTGCGTATAACTAAATCTTTATGAAAAACAAAAAAAAATCAAATACACGTGACTTTTAATATTTATATTAAGGGGCCATTTACTCGTTGAAATCACAAACTCGTTTTTGATTATTACAATTGCTCGAAAATCGCTTGAAATTGTTCGAAATCGTTTGTCATTTCAATGAGAGAAATTTTTAGTTCCGTTCGTTGTGTATAGATAGGTCGGAAAAAAAATGGCAAGAAATTTTAAACCACTTGACACCTAATTCATGACGTACGGTCAAGCGTAAGCCAGGAGAGCTAGGAAAAGATCCCGGATAATCCCGAGACACGGACAAATGACACGGATTACTTCCGCTCGACTGACAAGTCGCACCAGGACCTCGACCATCCTTCTCAACTACCAACTGTCCCCGCATACTGGCTACAAAAATCACAAGCACGGATTACGGATTTTTTTTTAAGCCAATGTTCAACGTGCTAAATTACCAGGCTCAAGAAAGCAGGGACGACGATGACGATAATTAAAAGAATGAAATAAAGGTTGAAAAGAATCGGGGAAAGAGAATAAATAATTAACTTGTCATGCAAGAAACGTATTCAAGCATCGGATCGAAAATTGTGCATTCACGGATGAGATTGGAAATCCATTAACTTGGACATGATATCAGTGATGTTAATTCATTGATGTTACTGTCAAGTGATTTCCAAGTTTTTTTTTAGACAGAATCACAGGAAACAACAAAAAATCATTGGGAATCAGTGGAAATTACTTTGGGGAACATCGGTATCACAGGATAGAGAAGAGAAGTTAATGGCTTAAAACCATTTGGCTTTTACTCGACGTCGAGTCCACGATTCTGTGTTATTACAAAGAATTTTTCAGTCAAGTGCTTTGATTTACAATTTTATGTCGCCCTGTCTATGAATTTTTAAGTTCCTTGAGCGAGTGGCGTCGCAAATAAATTGTTTACGAAAAAATCAAGTCAAGAATGAAGTCGAGGTATCGTCCATTAGCAAAATTGACTTCGTCGATTGAAAATCGTCGATTCCACGATGTTTGCAGAGTTTTTCTGGTGCGATTGAATCGATCTAACTTGTACCATCAAATATGCCAATTCAATTCATCTAATCGAACTTCATCTTGTTCCGAAAGCTCTAGGAAAAATCGTCTTTAACTCAGGCCGCGAGTCGTGCATCTGATAATAAGGAAGAAAGCTTACCTGGATACAAGAAGAGTCGAGATCCGATGACGGCCAGGGGTCGCCTCTTCCACTGGGGAAAAACTAATCCCTTGAGAACGAGGACGTTGCCACATTGGCTGTAGCCGTTGAGTTCTGGGAGCGGAGCCGCAGGACCTGAAATTAATTTGATTTAAAATAACCGAGGAAAGCTTGGATTAGATTTAATAAAAAAAAGGGGGATAAATGAGGAGCGAGAAGCGGCTCATAAAACTGGCCGAAATAACAGCGACAATTTTTCACTCTTAAACCTATTATTACACGTTTGTTTTCATTTTTATCTCTATAGCTCTTCGTTCATCATCACCAACGTTATTTAATTTCTCAACGTTTATTATAATTTGAAAACCTACGCCGGGGTGAAAAAGTTAAAAGGATTTATACATCGATTATATAGAGCCTTGACAAATAATTTATTCTGTTTCAAAGATTCGTATTCGCTGTTTTCGAAAGCTTTGCATTTTTCCAAAACCTATTTTTTTTTTTTAATTACTCAAATCGTTACGTTTTCTTTTTTTTTTTGAAAATTTCACCATTACCTGGAAGACTGTCTAATTATTTCGTTTGATTTTGGTTCATTTTTCGTTTCGAGAAATCCTTCTTTTTTTTTCATCGTTTCAGAAAGAGTTGGGTCAGCCTAAAATTTACAAGACAGGCAGAGAATTTTTTTTCGCTATAGTTTTCAGTTCACAGGTTTGGACAAAAAAAAATTTCTGCAAATATAAGGAAAAAGTATCGACAATTCGATATTTCACCAGGCCTGTAACTTGCCAAATTACATCTTGCAAGATTATTTTTGGATAAATCCTCGGTCATTCCATAAATTACGAATTGGTACCCGAGATTTTTAACATTAATACAGTCAACGCGACTATAAGCGATTCAAACGAAACGTATTACGATAGATTTCTCGTTCGAATAATGATATTTATATTCCGTGCTGATATTGGTACCGCAATCGACGCCGTCAATATCAATTATTCGCGTATATTACATAAAGAAGTAAATGTTAAAATACCCGAACTACACTGAAGCAGGATCTAGTTATCAGCTGTACGCGAAATTGCAACGTTCATGCGAATTTTGCATATAATACGATCATTCAGGCGTGTATCATACGTCAGTTTACATATAATAAACATACGTGTATGTATGTGGTAAAATGAGTAAACAGAGTACTGTATCTACACGTGTATATACATATACGCTTAATTTCGAGGGACATTTCATTTCTGATAATATTTTTTTCCGCAGGATGGATAAATATGCATAGTCTGGGAATAGCGAGGTGAAGCGATTCATCGGCGATTTCGCAGGCCTAAAAACACCGTAGAAAAATACATTTTTTACTCTACGCAGAGAGGCTCAAAGCGGTAATTTTAAAGCGGATGTGAAATTGAAAAAGAAAAAAACGGAAAATGATATTGGAAAAAATTCATACACGCAATGAACACGAATAAAATAGGGCAAAATAGACCGATGGGTATAAATAAATGACGAAAAAAAAAAAAAGACCTCTTTAGATCCGGCAGAATTTTGTTCGACGAATGACGCGGGAAAAATTACCGTGAATAAAAAAAAAAAAAAATTTTGCGAGAGCGAATAAAAGGTATAAATAAATGTATAAAAATCCCGGGGAGAGCGAAATGCAATTTTTTTTTTTCCTTCCTCTTATTCGATTTATCCCGTAATATGTAACAGTGAGAAATGACCGAGAATAAGCAGAGCCGACACCTCGTTCAGAGAAATAAATAGAAGTAATAGCAGTAGGTGAACGGGCCGAGGTTGTGGACCAAGTTTTGAGCTCGTTTATAAACGTAGATTATACCTGGTTGTGGTACGAGCTCAGTGGCGTATCGGTCAGGCGCTATTCTCGCGAAAAATTTTGATGAAAATTCATCGAAGATGAATATAGTCTGTCTTGTTTTACGTTGTAAAGTGCAAAGTACACGTCGAAGGTGTATTAGAATGTTTTAGAACAGGAAAATGTATTTGTTTTTGGCTAACAACTGTCTGAAAATTGATATTTTTTTTTCAACTGAGAATCCTACACTTCTGTCTCATTTGAATAACGCGTAAAAAATTTAAGTTATATCAGTTTCTTCGCGGAATTTTAAAAAATAATCGTATTTTTATGGATACCTTTTAATTGGAAATAAGTTTCAGGTTTTGAAAGCTTGAATGCAATGTAATTTTCTTTGCAATCGGGAATATTGTCTGGTGCTCGTTAATTTGAGTACACACGGAATAGATACAACAATTTTTGGAATGTTTTGTACAATGGAAAAACCATTATTGTTAGAATCAACGGAAGAGAGGATAGAGTTATACTTCATTTCAATATGCTTGTTGAGTAAATACTGCCGATAATCGTTCTTATGTAAAAACATTGTTCATTGGTTTATAGTCTGTAAATTAGTTCAAAGTTAATTTAAAGTTATTTCTAAATTTGTGATTGGTAGAAAATAAATTCAAGTTTAATAAACAACCGCGCTTTTTTCACGGAATTGTTGTGGAAAGGGAGGAGAAGGTATTCGGTAAAAGATGTTGTAGAAATTGAAACGTTTTATGAATAATAAATAACGTTATTAACGAATTTCATATCGCTGGTATCATCAAGTGCACTGGAAAAGTTTATTTGAATTCATTATTCAGTTTAAGTCGTTCAATCTTTGTTGTAAAAGTTCATCAGAGAGATTCTGACAACTTTAGTTCATCTAAAAGAAAAAGTCTTCCAGAGAACTAAAGACCAGGATT
Source organism: Neodiprion pinetum (assembly GCF_021155775.2). Taxonomy (NCBI): domain Eukaryota; kingdom Metazoa; phylum Arthropoda; class Insecta; order Hymenoptera; family Diprionidae; genus Neodiprion; species Neodiprion pinetum. Next base: position 27,537,884 of record NC_060233.1, read on the forward strand.
TAATCAGCTGGAGATTTGAGGAATTCACAAAAAATTAAAAGGAAACATCTTAAACAAATCACCAATTTATCTTACGATAAATTAATAAGACTTCTCGTAACGAGCCAAATAAATAAATAATCGTAATAAGATAAAGTGGAAGACAAAAATTCGGGAGACAAACTTCCATCACAAGTTTAAATATCGTTGTGACAAAGTTTATTTGGTTACTGATCAATTCCAATATCTTGGTTGTCATGAATGTTCAATGCATCTGGAAAGCTTATTTTACATTCGGATTCTACTTCACAAGCGAATTATAATGAAGGGTGGACGTGATTAAAGACTCAAAATATAAAAAAATTAAAAAATTATTGCGAAGTCCTCGCTCAAGCAGAAAAACGAATATTGTCCTAATTTGAAACAGCCTAATGAACATATAACAAGTAAATAATGCACGACGTAAACGAACTTGTGCAAATTTTCTTCTCTCGTGTTTTCTTTTCCTTAATTTTTGCCGCCGTATTATTTTAACCCCCTTTGAGATAAAAGGTAGTTCCGTTTGACCAAAAAGCGGATAACTCGCCTGTTTCCCACGAAAGAGGGAGAAGAAACGACCTGAATGATTGCAAGGGGTGAACCGTTCTTCCCCTTTGCTGAGGATAATTATACGCTTGCTATTTTTAGTCCTTTTCTTTTCACACCGTGTTCGTTTCACTTTTTTTATTACTTAAAGTGACACGTACTAAGTCATTCGTCCCAAAATGAGAACGACGGCGATACAACCTTTTCTGCTGATTATTTATCTTTTGTCTGAACATTACGTGCTTATTTAAACACCAAGTGAAACGAATCAGGGATACGTAGAATGAGGAAAATGGAAAAATCTATGACAACTTTAGCAAAACACGATTACTGAGTTGCGTATTAATTCAGTCCATGGACTTTGATGGATACTCGAGAATTGATTTTTTTCTCCGACGAAATTTTGCAATCCACAAACATATTTCGACTCTCGATGAATACATTTTAGAACCTGGTTGAAAATATGGAAACTACTGGTAGTTAAGAAAATCCTATTTGAAGAATCATTCGAAGATTATAATTATGGGACAAAGATATTGCGAGATATTCCATTCGAGGGCAACGAATTTCACGTAACAGTTGACAATTTTGACAAAAATCGATGATCAAGTGGCCAAAAATTTGAAAAAAAATTTTTAAAACACTTACCATTCTATGAAACAGGTAAAATGTAACCATATAGCACTCATTTACACTGATATTTGCTCTCACAATGATCGTTCGAAAGCCTTAGCAATTGCCAAAGCTTAATTATGTGGATAAAGAAATGTTGAACATATAGAGGATAAGTTACTAGCTTGAGATTGTATTATGCAAATTTTATCACGTCTTCCTTCTCTCAAGTATTCGACAAGACTGACGAACTGAGCCGCTGAACAAGAATCAGTTATCCATTCGTAACAGTCACTCTGACACATAAGAGCGCAATGTAAACATAAATAATCTAGGTTCGAAATATCATCCTTGTATACAATAAAGATTAGTTTTTGTACATACACCTTTATATATACATGTATATATATGGGGTATTCCATGTCAAATTTACTCTATATATATATATAGTATTCCATGTCAAATTTACTCTATATATATATAGTATATATATATATAGAGTAAATTTGACATGGAATGCCCCATATATATATATTGATTTTTATTTTTAGATTTTTAAAAACGACCGTTTTCGAAATGGGTTTGAACAATATTCAAAAAAAAAGGTTAGCGAAAAAAATTTGAAAAAATTCAGTAGTGCCTTTTTTAGATGGTAGAATCGTACAAAAAATCGCGGAACGAATCAAAAATGGTGAGGAAAAAAAGGGGTAAATTTTACATGGAATGCCCCATATATATATATGTATATAAGAAACCAAGAGAAGATTGCCGATTTCATTCGCTTGATAAATCGCGCGGTGAAAATACATTGAATACACTCTCTGCTGAGTGTAAATTTTCATGTCGTCCCTGGCGTCGGTCACGTCGTAATCCTGAATTATCGAATGGGTTAAACGGAGTGCAGAAGCGGGTAAATCGTAGAATGCGGATTATTAGGGGGATGTAAGCTGCACGGAGAAATTATATGGAATTGTTGCACCCAGTTTGAAACACGCGGACACGAGCACACGGATATTTTCGCCTGATATACGTGCAAAATCGCGTCAGGTGAAAATGCAATTAAACAAGGGTGGCATCCCGGAGTCGGTGGGACACCCAGAGAGAAGAAGAACTTCTCGGGTTCCGCAGCGACGCGGACAACTTTTATAATTAGCGGAAAGCCTGCAGCACTATTTCTCCAAACTTCTCGATCCCGTGCCGCTCTATATTTCAGCGACCGACTACCCTTCCTACCGTTCCGCTTTTACGCTAATAAAAACAGCTTTGTCACCCACCAATGGCTCAGCTTCAAGGGTGGATTCGAATAATTCAAGTTAATGTAGCGATTCACGCTCGCCGAAGCGAAATTCGCGCGTTTTATGCAATTCGCTTTTAATCTAACGGAAGAACGATACACGGCAATATTACTTCGGTTAAGTTTTGTAAAAGGTACTTCAAAAGTGGTACCTAGGTACGGGTATTGTTTAAGAAATGTACCCAGATACAGGTTCAGGTGTTCAAAATTTATCCGTACACTGAGAAAAATTTCATTTCAAAAACCTAATGCGTCCCTCTTTTTCTGCAGTTTTTAGTAAAATCTGCTCTGTTATACCCTTCGTGCTTAAGAGTGATGTAAAGAAGTCATACACTCATATACAACACTGCAATTAGTCGTCCGATGCGTGTTATTAGCTTTCAATACTATTTTACTCAAGAAAAAGTAAACGTTCAAACATGTTATCAGATCATTTATTTCTCGTTTGAGTCAATATTTACTCTTCAGCGTTGAACGCAAGTTCCGCTGGAAAATTTTTACGCAAGTAAAGGACTCTACATTCATATCTTTCAGGTACTCCTAAAATGTTCCCAGGTATAAAAAAGGTACTTTAACCAGGTACTTCGTAACTATGTTTCTGTTGTTTTTCATTGATGAAATTGAAACTGGCGATGTTGGAAAATTGAAGAAGCAGAAAAAAAGAAATGATACCAACGTGCATGACCTACAATTGCCGGTAGGTGTACGAGCGCTCGAATAATCCATAATCCTGCACTCGACGTGCGATTATTTGGACAGGTATGCGTATAACATCGGAGGTGTGATACGTTCGCGGAAGCGTAATATGCAACGGATTAATTCACGCCGCGTTTTCGCTAAAAGGTATAAAATTAATGGACTAGGGGAGATTCCATTTCATGAAGATTAACAAACAGGATAAGACGCCTGCGAGCAGGGATCAGACGGGCAACGCTCGTTAAAATGCAACGCAAGTCAGAGTGAACTTCATTCGTTCTAAATTTGATCTCGTTTGCGGGAAAATTTTTTAATAACATCTGCAGATGAAAATGTTATTCTCATGATTACATCGAATTGCGGTTACAATATGTACCTAGTGACGTTATGTTGTGTAGTATGAAAAATAGCAAACAATATCAATTACAAGATAATGATGTTGGTAATGATATGCGTATGCGGCTGATATTAATAATAATAATAATGATGTTAACTTAAGCCTTCGCTGCTTAGGTCTAAATTCAGTTATTATACCCGTTTCTTTTATTGTCAGTATTTCGTAATTGATTAAGAGGGAAAGAATTATTTCAGGGCTTGCAGATTTCCGCGTAGAAGACTCTCTCGTAATATTGTTGAATTTGAAATTCCAATAAAAAACCTGTCAGCATCACTAGAATCGATTTAATAATTTTGAACATGCTTGTTGAATGAAACCTTGAAATCAACTTATTGTGGCGCCAAGATCAAAGTGTTGTAATAGTTAGTGATAATAAAATATAATAAAGGACAGTAACACATACTAGATTTTTCGTTTACAGTTTCGAAACTCATGTTCATTCTCTATAAGGAGAACTGTACTTTTCGGCTATGGTAAAATAATAAAAACAGTCGAGGACTGTGCACTGATAAAAATTTCATTTGTTATAGTAACTAGAAGAATTCAGTAAAACAGGTATCGTTGAAAAAACTGTTTAAGTATTGTTGGAATTAGGAAAAACGAGCTACTCGTAACCATTTTGCGCTATTGTCGATCCTTTTTCGGTAATTGCAACGAAAAATCAGTTTCTTCGGTTTACTCTACTTTTTTAGTTAGACGAAGCTTTTACGTCAATTTATTGTTGCACAAGCGTTAAATTTTCGCAGCATTTACAAGAAAATATAGTAACAGTGATCGTAATGAGAAAGAATAGTAACGGATACCAGACTTTCCGGTAACGGTTAAAAAACTAATTTTCATTTTGTACCTAGAACTATATTTTTCGATTGTGATAAAAAATGAAAATATTTAAGGACTGATCGGTAACCGTAACTAAAAATTTCTCTCAGTGTGTAGCGTAGTAACTAAAAAAAAAAAGATGAAATTTTTTCGGCGCACCGTTTTATATCACTTATATATATGTACGAATCGTTGTTCACCCCTTGGTCAAATTTTCTTTTTATCGGTGCTATGTTTGGAAAAAGACGCGGCATCATAAACTTGGGGGTAAGTGCGAGGGGTGAAGTTGTGTCAGCCGGTGCCGCAGCCCATCTTTGGAGTCGTGTTTACCGAGGCGGACTCAAGTTATTTAATATGAGAGTAATCGAGCGTGATGCTGGTGATTCGATCCGCGTGTCTCACGCGTCATTGAGCTCACGTTCTCGATACCGAGGACGTCTTCAGTACACTTGGGCACCTGCCTTTCCTTAATTTTCCCCTGTCACGGAACCGTCACGTAAAAATGGACTGATAATTGCTGGTCCCGGAAAGAACTCATGCATTGCTCCAAGAAATATTGAAAACGGAATATTGATGATGGTTGAACAGCCAGTAAAATGGTCTTTAACAACTTGTGTTATAACATTGTCAAATGGTTGATCACTCGTCAGATTTAACAATCACACGACTTCAAAAGATCCTACACGATTGCAACGATTTCAAAGAATCTGAGTGATTTCATTCGATCTCAGAGGATTTCAGATATTTCATGTAATTTTATTCCGAGATTTCACTATCAGATGATTTTACAGATTCTAGAAGATCTCATAGGATTTCAGGGATTTCGGAAGGTTTCAAAGTTTTTAAAGATTTCAAATGATTTCACAGAAATATGCAAGGTTTTAATGGTTTCCAGGATCTCAGAAGAATTCATAGGATTTTAGAGATGCGTGTGATTTCATAGACTTCATGGATTACAGATGTTTTCACAGTATTTCGTAAAATTTCACAGGGTTTCCAAGGATCTCATTTGACTTCAAGGATCTTATGCGATTTCACAGTGTCCGAAGACTTCAAATGCTTTCACAAGACTTCACAGGATTTCGTAAGGTTTTAAAGAACACCAAAGGATTTTAGAAGATTTCATAATATTTCAGAGACGTCGTACGATTTCAGACGGTTCTGTAAGATTTCATGGGATTTCAATTTCTCTGAAGAGGCTCAGAAATTTAAAAAATTTTCAAAAGATTGCATGAGTGATGTAAATTACATATTTCAAGGATGTTTGACCCTCGGGCGTGATTAATTCTTCAAATATTGATGACGGCCTATCGATATTGCTTTGAAGTATATCTGTCAAGATCTGTTCCACCAATGATCTATAAATGTACCAGCACTTGGAAAGAATATTGTTTCCGTTTGAATTTCGGCACTCTGATGTGAAAGACAAAGATGTCTGGAGCGTATTTGCTCATCAGCTTGGCTAGAGCGATAAAATTTTTTCTCTTTGTTTGAAAAGCAGAAAGCCACTGGGAGGATATTGAGCTCACAATTAGAGTAGACTGCAAGTCTTGGGATCTGTGGTTAAATGAGAACTGAGCACTAAGCACCAAGTTTGGATTGGAACTGTTTGCTAGCTCGGTTTGCTGGCAAGTTTCAATGTCTCACATGACAAAGGACAGTGTTTTCGAGGTGGAATTAGTGTCAGGATTTGGTAAATTTGCTCGGATTGATAGCTTCGGATTTGAAAGTTAGACGTGGATAGGAATTCCTAATCGTTTCTAATGCTGGTTAAAGCTCTGAATAACATCGTGTGTTAACAATGTATGATTTGACTGTGGGAAATGAGGGGCTGTTTGTTTAAGAGAATCGAGTATCCAATCGGTCGAATAAGTCGGTACGAAATCAGCAGAGAACCGACGTTGAGGATCGTTGACAATTACGTTAAAGCATTTGAAATCGATTGGAAATCATTTGGAATCGGAATGAGTCTTGGGACTTCAAACAGGGAATCAATTCAAACAGCTGTGAAGACCATTGAAAAACGCAGCCAAATAACTTGCAATCAGTTTTCGTGAAATAACAATCAGTTTAATTTTGTGCTCGACACTTGAATAACCGGCCAGCACTTGGTCATGTAATTGAGTTTAGAATTTAACATCTAGAGCCGTAATTGATCAATTCAGAAAAATATGCCTCCATTCAACACTTCGCGTAATGCTTGTTTACGTGAAGAGTCCATGTAAGGGTTAACCAGAAGGGTCCATCAGAAATTTCAAATTCTCTTCACTCATAAGGTTGATTGCGCTCAATCAAATTATTTTTCTAGTTACTACAACAAACGAAATTTTTCTCAGTGTAATGGATTCGCTGGATACGGATCTTGAAATCAGTTGTGAAAGGTGCCGAATATCACTGGTTTTCGAAAAAGGTAATTAACATTTTTTATCCTGTATCCCCACTGTTTTTTCAACCGTTTCTTAATTGATATAAATATTCACAATCGATACGAAAATTTATCTTCAATGCATTGTACTGTACATTAAAACTCGTCAATCACTTCATCGTTTTTCTTTTATCTCGTACAACTCATTTTGCAAGCTCGCTGAACCTTCTCCTGAAGCTTCCGTCGCTCTTCAGCTGTAAATTTAATGCAATTCGCCTAAACGCTTCCCATCAGGTTTCTATGTGCCTGTGCATTCACTCTCCGAACCCTTGCTATCCGAGTATGTACTTTTAACGCGTTTCAGAAGCTCAAATATGTTCAGCGCTATTCCATTCCACTCCATTCTGCTGTGGACGAACAAATATTTAAGCAGCTCATTAAGACTCGTTTTCACGATGAAACCTCAACTCGTCTATATCAACTCGCTAAAACTGTTTCCAACTAATTTACACAACGTCCAAAACTCGGACAGTCGACGTTTCATTGGAGAATTCTGTTTTATGCAGGTTTTTATGCATTCGAGCTTTTGGTCTCCTCTAGAAATCGAGAGAGGAATAAATATACAAATAATCCTTTATACCGACGGCACCGAGACGTAAGAGCGAATCGATGTCAGCAAACGGCTAGCCCTATTTACTGTCGGTGATATTTGCACGGCTGAAGTAAGCTCACCGAAACGGAAATACTGAAAACCGAGACTTGAGACTGACCTGGTCAGCCCCTCGGGCTGACTTAAGAGTTGTCAAAACCACTGAAATTACGATCATGCCTTATACCTGTTACAATTTTCCGCTTAATTTATTCGAGGCATTTCACGTGGATAATTTGAAATCGGTAGATTTATGTATTATATTATGCGATTTAGGAGAGCAGAATACGTGGATTACATAAATTTGCAAAAATACGCCTGTTCAATTTCGGTTGATCTGCAGTTGGCGATTTTTCACAATTTTTTCTAGAAACAAGGTATTTTTTAATTATAATTTAGTTGATTCATCATCAGTCTCCAAATTATCGTAAATCTCGGTTCTACACAGCATAGATAGAAGAGGTTTAAGGTCATGTGGCAGTCCTACCCTTATCGACCGAGCAAACTCTCCCTTTCCACATCGAATAAACAAATGAACGGAAAGGGTTCCAATTTTGACAGTGCATCACTCTTTAATTACGGAATTCAGGAAATTTCCTCGTATTCCGAAAATTGTAGAAAAAATGTGTGGCTTTTGACACGTGTTACTATTTCCAGATTTCCGAATCTTTTATTTACGAAATTATTTTAACTCCTAATTTTCGTTTTTCGTTTAGCGACCTCAATCATGAAAACAGCCTCACGATGTCTTCTCTTATTCCTCGTTCTTTCCAGAATTGCGGAAAGTATCTCAACTATTTACTTTTTGGCTCCTGAAATGCAGGAAAGGTGGAAATAGTAACACGTGATAAACAACCGTACATTTTTTAAACAATTTTTGAAAACGATCAACTTTCTTGAATTCTTCTACGAAAAAGCGATGCACCGTCAAACTTTGAACCCATTCCGTTCGTTTGTTCATTCAATATAGGAAGAAAGAGGGTTAGTTTGCTCGGTCGGTAAGGGTAGGACTGCTGCATGACCTTAAATGGAAAAATTGTCTGGTCGATGACATTTCAATACTAGTTTATGCACATCCGTATTTAGGGAAATATCTGAGCTACCGAAATAATCGCATCTAAAGATGGTTCTAACATTCAATCAAATGAAGTAACATTTGAAAAACGCATGGCTAATGTTTTTGGATGTACTGACAACATCACGTCTCATAGAATGAGGAAAATCGTTGAGGTACACTTCGGGAAGTTTCCATGTCAGTTGCTTGCCTGACCTAACGATAAGCTCGGAGTTAAATCCAGCAGCGTTTGCGTAGTTATAAGGGAAAGATTTGACCGAGCAGGCGTTCAGGAGTGTCCGTGATTACGTCGGATCCGAGGCGGAGTGAGGAACACGTATGCCAGAAGGCCGTTAGCCACATGGCAGTACGCAGGGAGACTTGCGGTGAGTCGTACATGGAGTCCTCCACCTTTTCCACTAGAACATTAACCCAGAAATATGAAACCCACGCCAGAGCTCAAGAGCTTAAAAGCAGACGACAAAATGAGCCCGAAATAATCTTCGCAGTTACATGCGGGACCTCTACAGCCTTACAGTTTCAAACCACTCATCTCTGTGATCCGCCGAAAACAAGAGAGGGACCACGTAGGGTTGAAAATTTTGGAAGACTTCATTGAAGAATCCCGCAGAATTCTCATAGGAATTGGCTCGAATCGGTCGAATTGGCTGGATTTTCAGTATCTTATAGTACATATCCTTTTGATGAAAAGTTCTAATGGACATAAATCCCAAAAATCAGTAGTTTCCAAGATACAGGCTTGGGAAGCAAGATGTCTATATTTTTTGATATCTATGGATTTCGTGATTTCCATGAATTGTAAAACCTCGAGGGGACTTGAAATCAAACAAATCATTCAAAAAACTGCATGGTCGATTCTTAAAGATAGGCAGGAAGTTGTGATTGATTCCATCAATGCATTGATTACATCCGTGAACTCGCTGGTTTACTGGAAGGAAGTGCAACGTCAGATTTCGCGTGAAGAACGAGATCCTCCTACTCTTGCAATAATCGAATTGTACTGTTTTCGCACTGCGAATCAGCTTTGTAATTTTTGAGTGTCATATTTGATTTCAAGTCCCCCTTGAAGCTTTGTCATTCGTAAAAATCGCGTAATCCATAGTTATCAATAAATCCGTACACTCCACTTTCGAAACCTATTTCTTGGAAATCACTGACTTTTGGGACTCGTGTCCATGAGAACTTTTGATCGCGAGGATATTTACTATAATGCACTAAAAATCCAGCCAATTCGACAGAGAGCCAATTTCCATAACGATTCTGCGGAGTCCTTTCCACAGACTTCACGACGCTTCGTGAGATGGCGAAAATAATGAGAAGATTGGAAAAGAGTTGCATGCACTAGATTTCGGTGATGGCTATTCGGCCGAGTCAGCTCAACGGTGTTCCTCTTCTATCTTAACTTTCGGTTTTTTCTTCTCCCTCCTCTCTTTTCGATCAATTTTTACGGAGGGTCGATCCGAGCGTCGAGACGTGTCATCGATGAAGAATTTCATCGTCCACCTCACGCCGGCTTGCTGCGAGGTCGGAAGTCGTGTTCTGGTGGTTTGGCGCAGGTTCTTTTCATGGCCGTGCAGAGGGTATGAGACTCATTCAGCCAGGATAAGCGAAGTGATGGTTGAGCGAGAGAGGCGATCGAATGAAGAGGTTTTTTTCCTTCCACTTGTCATAATCTCTTACCGAGATCTCGCCCTACCCTCCAGACTATTGGTCGTCGTTTCGAAGTTTGTCAACCGCCAGTCGCGGGTCGATATTTCAAACCCGTGTTATAGTCAAGGTCACCTTCGTATCGCCTCATAAGGATACCGTGACCATAAGTCAGCGTTATTGGAAACTGAAATTACTTAGAAAATTATTCTCTACCTGATGGGTTTCAGTGATTTGATTGGTCTGTGCTTTGAAAATTTAACTCCTGAAATCTGACTACATGTTTCCATCAAGTTTTAATGCCAAGTAGTATTTTTCTGCTGTACCAATAGAAAATTCCGTAGTCGGATTAACTCCAAATTTGAATCTTCATATCAGAAGAATGGCTAACAGATGACCAAGGTAGATTGTCAACTTGGATACAATTTTTGAAAGATGAATTTCACTCAATAACTCTCAAAAATAATAGATGTTTGTGGATAAGTTTTGGGAGTAATTTCAAAATCCTAACATATCGGGACCATTGGTTCAAGATTTTGAAATCTCATCTTCAAAACTTCAGTGTCAGTTCCGAGTAAGCTGATATCCAACTTTAACCAATAAAGTTCTTACGAATTTGGTTACGTGTATTTTAATTAGAACGAGCGACATCAACAAAGGATCGGGCCAACTGGAATTGATTATAATGAGTGTCGTAGAAGCGGACATAGTCCATCGATTATCTGATCCCAATAGCCATGATCTTTAAGCCTTGGATATCGAATACTCGGATAAGATTCTATGAAAGGCATGAAAGGCGTTAAAAGTGAAGAGAGTCTCGATAAGATTTTGATGAGTAGGTGTATGCATTTCTACTGGCTAACAGCGATGCCTGCAGGCTTTGCCTCGATTCTATTCATCGAGAAGGATGGCTTTTGCTGACAAGTGACACAATCGACGCAAAGCCGGGGCAAAATAATGAGGAGAGGATATATCGCTGATCGAAGATGTGAAGAAAATGGCCGAGTGCCGCGGGCAGACAACGAATATTCAATGATAACTACAGACCAAAGCCCGCGATCGATCGAGCCTAGTGGCATTCAATGTGCGAGGTCATAATGAACTCTTTGCGAGAGGGTGCGTAATTGTAGACATGACGATTGTTTATACTATGTTTGGGATGGCAACGCGGACTCGAATTCGGTGATGTTGTCGAGTCTGACATGACAATTAAGGGACTGCGTTGAAACAAAGCTCGCGAACCGGAACCCCAAATCACTGACGTTAATGCTGGAAGTTTTGGGAACGTGGAACTCTCGTTCAGAATTTTGCTGTCGATCAAACTTTAACGGTTCTAGGTATAGGCAAACGTCTTTCGGCGAATAAAGACCAAACGGCATTGTTATTTTTAATTTCCTGTGAATTGAGAATCAGAGCTGCTAAACCTGTTAGTTTAAGTTTATATATAATGAACGAAAAACATTTGAATTCAAGAATATATCAATTTAAAAGGTTCTTAACAATGGTTTATTGATCTTTGAAATATGTAGTTTTGAATGAGGATATTGATTTTACTTCCTACAGGCGGATACATATATTTAAAATCGTCGGATATCTACTTTAAAGACTGCAATCGGAGAGATTGTTTGAGGAATCTTTTTTATTGCAGATATTGAACAAAAATGAATATATTCACTTTTCGTATGTCCTAGAATAAAAATTCAAATCCTAGTTCAAACTTTCTTTCAAGCTTCTATTTTTACTTTTTATTGACGAATGATATTTGCGTTTACTTAAGGTGGCCATTGGGATTGAGAGCAGAGATGCGATTTCGAATTGTGTTAACTCAGTATCGACTCTTTGAAATGCCTCAAACAAATATTGAAAACAAATGAGAAGTGAAATCGTAACGTATAGTTCAAGGCTTAGGTTTAATCTTCTCATACCAGGTTTGACCGGTTCAAACAAACCTGAAGACCAAAAACGGACCAAAAAGCAGCCCAACCAAATATTTGAAAAACCGAGACCCTCGTCCAACATTCAAAACGAGCCCAAAGCATTTGTTCCGTTTATATTCACCTCCAGCCAATCATTTTTCGAGTAGTAAATATAACCGTTCTACATTTTATCCGTACAAGAAACGCTTCGTGAGATTTCAAATTAACAATGATAAAAAAACCAAGCAACTCGTCTCGCGGAGTACAAAGGCTAGACGGCAAGCGCACAAGTACCTACTGGCGGTAAAGCAATTGCCAGATCAAACAATTTGCATTCGCCAGTAACACTTGACCGAGACAAATAACATCGGGTTGCAGTATAGAAGTGGACGTTTCACATCCTTGACCGCACTGCAGCGTATAGCTAGCGATTTCCCATTGTGAAATAGTATCGAGCCAACAGTGTCGTATAGGGTGAGCTTCAGAGGACAGAGAATTTCCGTTCATACCGCCGGAAATGTGAAATTGTGAAAATGTTGACGTCACGAGATGAGTTGGCAAGGCGAATCCTCGGCTGTTTCTTGACCATCAAGAATTCTACTTGACTTTGAAGTTTACTTGTACATACGAATACTGATTTTCAGACTATCCATTGTTCGCCTTATGCGCCACTAACAACAAGACGATGCAGTCTCGTTTCGTCGTACACATTTCGCCGTCTTTTAAAGTGAATTGCATTCTCGGTATGCGTCCGCTAGATCCCCTGTTCGAATATCAAACAGCGTTATATTACATGCTCTCTCGATTCAAAGCTTCTCCTACACACAGGCACACACAGGGAAAATACACATACACAGTTACTTCCTGTATACCTTTCGTTATTCTGAACCAAATGCCTGCAGGAGCTGGTAGCGCGAAACGACGTAAAACCTGCCAAGTCTTGGAAGAAATTCTCCGAGGAATACCCTGATCACCATTACTGTTATTTTCCTGACGTGCCAGTATTGCGAAAACGCGTCCTTCCGCCTCGCGAAAGATGTCAGCCAACGTCAGGAGAGAAAAATTTGAATATCGCGGAGTTTCCCATACTTCGCTTTTATCAGGCGATAGTGGAAGCTCATATTTCATCCAGACTGTACACGCCGTTTTCCTGCTGGACAATAATTGATGTCTTGATATTACATTGCTGAAAGAATAATGCAGAGACCGGCATTTCGGAATATTGCACTAAAATTTCCATACCCACTCATGGAGCAGATCGAAATTTCCAATGATCAAGATTTTGGTTCACCGTGACGTAAAGTATCTTATGTTCAAACGATCGCGATCAAAATTCCGTATGACTCTAGTGATTTATGAAAAAATAGTCCGTGCAGGATCAAAATGAGAGCATAAAAAACTTTGATAATCATAGCCATATTCGTCTCTAACGGTATAAGAATTTATGCGCCATTATACGCCCTTTTACCACCAAATCCGCTGTTTTGATGCATACGCCGTGTACCGTTAGACACGCGATAAGGAGTACTGTTCGTTCAAAGTCTTGAACATTCAAGGTGCGATTCATTCCAACGGATATTGGCTCTCAGCCATTCCTTAAACCGTATAATCTGAAATTTAAAAAATACGAAGAGACTGTATGCGTACATTGGATTAACTTTCATTTCGATGAAAAGCGTGTATATACAGCGAGTAGATATTACATCAGGTGCACTATGGCAATAGATATATATATATGGCAATAGATGAAGTATGGGCACACACGTAGCATCGTGGAACCGGAAATAGGAAGTGCATTGTTTGGTGGTCCACTGTCAGCCGAGCGGCTTTCTCTCTTGCGCAAAGTAACGCATCGCTTGTGATCGATGCACAATATTATACCGAGACAGGTATTTGTTCCGGCTTAAATTTGTCAGGATGCACATTGGCTCCAAGCAACGATCAGCGGGAATCTTCCATTATTTCACGGTCGCATGATTTCCTCCTACGCCAATCATCCCCACTCGTATTATATTACGATGGATAAGGAATTTCATGGTTATATTTGATGGGTGCGGCTTCCACACGATTCAGAATAAATTGCAATCTAGGGTTTTTCTTCCTACTAAATCTGGTAAGTATTTATCGATCTTGAAATATTAAACCGTAGCAATCTTTAGACTCGTATTAAAATTTATCCACGAGCAGAGTAGGCAGGTTTGATTTCGCGAATCGGGTTGTCCTTGCACGTCGTAAAAGGGGAAGACCCTCGATTTAACGTGGTTTTTGATATTCAATCCAATGGGCCGTGCTCGCTGAGATATCATGGTTTGAAATTTTTTAATTTTCGGGCGGGCTTTGCTCGGGTTTAGAAAAGGGCCTTTTTTTGGATTTCGGTCTTCTCCGAAATTCTTGCACTTTTTCACTAAAAAACAACTCAAGAGAAAGGGCGGGACTGGAAAAAAATTTTGAATACTGCGCAACGACGTTGAAATTTCGAAAAAAGCTATTTTAGGGGATTTCAAAATCAAGGTAAATCCTGAAATCCTTCGGTGGCTATGTTCTGTACGACGAAACAAAAGTTTTTTCAATACCTGAGATGCGTGCGATTTTTTTAGTACCGATAAATCTATGTTGACATTCGTAAAAATTAATTTTTCTAACTTTCAAATATTAAAATATTTCACTGTTCTTTATTTCTCTTGTTGCTTTATAGTGAACAAGAACTCATACGAAACTGGAGGAAATTGACCCAATATTAAATACTGTCTCATGAAATTATTATTAAAAAAAAAGAGAAATATTTAAATATTTGAAAGTTAAAGAAATTAGTTTTTTCGAATTTCAACATAGATTTTTCAGTAGTAAAACAAAAAATCACACGCATCATAAGTTTAAAAAAAACTTTTGTTACATCTTACAAAACATAACTACCGAAGAATTTAAGGATATCTCAATTTTGAAATTCCCGAACACGGCCTTTTTTCGAAATTTCAATGTCTTCGAGGCAGTAGTAAAATATTTTCAGCCGAGCCCTTTCGCTTGAGCTATTTTTTAATGAAAAATGCAAGAATCTCGGAGAAGAGCGAATCTAAAAAGGGCCCTTTTCTGAACCACCCTGCTCCATATACTCCAAGCGTGAGCCTAAACCCGTCCGAAAATCCAAAAATTTCAAACCCTGATATCTCAGTAACCAAGGTCCGTTGGATTTAGAATCAAAAACCGCGTTAAATCGGGAGTTGTCACCTTGAACAGGAACAGCAAGTTTTTATAATATTAATTTTGAGTAGCCACGTCGACACTTTCGTTAATTTATTCCAATTCATAAAGAATGTTTAAACCCGAGTTACGCGAGTATGCAGGCAAAAGGAGTTTAATTACGTAAAATGCGAAGTTACGTGGATGCTGAGTATTTGCTGGAGCGTTATAACAATATCAATAATGATAATTGAGCAGTTTCAGCATAAAACTCCGAGCCACGTGTATCGGAGTATCGGTCTGCGATCGCGTATCACGCGTAGCTAATTCTCGCGAAGCAAGCTTAAGCTTTGTTTCGAATTCAGGTGGATAAAATCGCGTCGAAGCGTAAATTAAATCCACCCCTTCGGCATTCAATTCCCCTGCCTGTTCCTCGCCTGTATCCTCGATTGGTAAATCCATTCGATTTTAACGTTCAGGACATTCCAGCCCACTCAGGGGGTTCACACAGCACGCGATCAGATAAACCGATATCAAAACCGAACGGTTTTCCCGCAGAATCGCTCCGTATTATTCGTTACATCGTCCAACTACCGGGCACTCAATTATCCGTTAATTTCGCTCTTGGTTTCAACAAACGATCGCGAACAATATTCAGAATGTTCACCATGAATCATAAGTTCCTGGAGGGGAGCAATTTTTGCGAGCAATAAAGGTTGAATTATAGAATCACAATTTGAACGAAAAATTTCGAGGTCGTTGAATATGGGATGGCAAATAATTCGGGAGACATTCTCAAAAGCTAGGGAATTTTTGTAGCTTATATATCTAAATAAGTATTCGTTCGTTTAATATAAACCTGCTTTAGAAACAGTTCAAGACCTTTTCCGGATTACAATTTTAGTAGGTAGAAGAAAATCGAGACCGAATCAAAGCTTTCAGAATAAAGCTGTTTCACAATGAACTAAATTTCTATCGATATTATAATGAAAAAACGAAAGTAATACTATCAATTAAAGTGAAGAAAGTTCAGATGTAAAGTTTTCCATGTACATCAAAATCATATAAGTTGTTCAAATTCGATGTATCAATGCTTAATACGGTTGTGAATTGATCGATATCTACAGCATAAGTTCATTTATTGCAAAGCTACGATCGCTTTTCCTACACAAGTTTTTGCAATAAACTGAAAATCAGTAAAAATCGCCTACCAACAGGATCAGCTATTGCTCTGAGATTTCCGACATTCCTGCATCTTTGGGCACTTAAAATTCGTGTGGATGAAAATTTACTTCGATTTCAAGAAATGTTATTCTTATCCAATTCATTTCGGTTGTCTCCAGTTTTTTCACTCCGATTCGTTTCGCTTCACACTCTATGCACCCGTGATGGATCGTTGCAAAAGCTTCCCACCGAAAAGCAACTCGAATTTCTCTCATGGAACATAATTACGTACTTGGATGTTTCCCGGGAATAATGTCGTCATCACACACTTATTACCATTTTCGGAAGCCCTCGGGCTTTTCGTGGCGTCGAAGATTCTCTTACGCGAGGCGAGAAGACGGCCAGCATTAGGCGACAGCTCTCCCTATTCACCCTTGGAACAAATATCCTCGAATGGCACCATCTGTTTCCCAGCTTACCCGTATTTTAGCCCGCGGCGAGGTAAGATTACTCGAACAACTGAATTCATATTCATTTACTCACCGACGTGGAAGGCGACCAGATGCCTCAGCTCCGGGTCCACGCCTAGGCGAGCTCGCCTCGACGCTTCCAAGTATCCCAGTCTTTGGAGAAACGAGTCTTGGAGTTCGAGGGGCCGCTCGCTTGGTGCTAGTCGTCTTCCTGGTTCCCCACCGTACTGCAAATTCAACCCTCAAGATTATTCACGAGGTAATATTGGACTCGGACGCTTCGGGGAAACGGATCCATGAGGGCGAGATATGACAGGAGAATTTCAGACTTGAATCGATTCGACTTGGGTGGAGGTGGAAATGTAGAAGGATCAGAGAATTTCAGACTCCACGTGATTCGACTTGGATAGGGGTGAAAATGTAGAACGATCAAAGAATTTCAGACTTCACTAGACTTGACTTGCATAGGGGTGAAAATGTAGAATTATCAAAGAATTTCAGACCTCACTCGGCTTGACTTGGACAGGGGTGAAAATGTAGAACGATCAGAGAACTTCAGACAGACACTTGATTTGACTTGGGTAGGAGTGGAAATATAGATCGTTCGACAAATTTCAGAATCTACTCGATTCGATTTGGGTGGGGGTGAAAATGTATAAAGATTAAAAAATTTCAGTCTTGACTCGATTCGACCTTGGTGGGGGTGGAAATGTAGAATTATCATGGAATGTCAGATTCGACTCGATTTGACTTGGATGGGGGTGGAAATGTAAAAAGATCACAGAGTAGAAAGGTCACAAGATCAAAATTTGAATAAAGTGAAAGTCTGTTCAATCCAATTTGAAAATGTATATATTCAAAATGTAGAAAAATAAAAATGTAGAAAAGTAGAGGGGCTACTGCGTACGAATTGACGACTGAAAAACTGGGTAAATTTTGAGAACTTATATCTTGACAAGCAATTATTCAGTTTGTTTGGACTTTTTTCTTTTTACAAGTATATAGAACGAGCTTCTTTCACATATTCTTGGATTAGTATCAGTTAGTACACAGTGTCACTATCGACCACAACGTTAACCATTTCCCTATGCGACGTATTTGGCGGTGCCGATAATATCTCAAAAACGACTAAACTAATTTACTTTAAATTTTTAAACAATTTTTTGGTCATTTTATCACCTTTGACGCGATGTAACTTATTTTTTTTAATTGAGTTGACAAATCGCAAACTTTGGACGCACAATTGAATTGAAAAAACGTTGAGAAAAAAAATTTGGATAGTGGCAAAGAGGAGAAATTATCGAAAATACTGTTTTCAAATTGGACGCAGATCGGTTGAGATGCTTCTGAGATATTTATTTCAAATAACAATACTTTCTATTGATCGATTATACTGAAAAAATATGTTAATGAAGCTTGATCTACATAGCCTTGCATAAAATAAACCCAAAAACCTGAAACAGCTTTTCGCGTTTTGACAATTGGGTAATAAGACCCTTCTATTGCCTGATTCTTCTACATTTTCATCCCCAGTAATTTCAGCATTATCTGATTTGTTTATCGAAATTATGACGTAACTAAGTTTTGGAGAATTCAATTTTTAGGTGTTGATCGCTATGCTTTATTCGAATTGAGTTCACATTTCTGACATTGAAAGTGATCGATTTAAAGTCATAGATGGATAGAGATATACCGAAAATCGGAATAATTTAGTCTTTTCAGAAATTAGTTTTTAGATTCTTTTCGAATCAGTAGTGTTTACTTCAGGGTCGAAATCATGAAATCACGAATTCCAAAACGTACGTGTCTCGCCGCGAAATTTTACAATTCAAAGCGGAATATTTGCAAAACGACAACGGAGTTCGAAAAATTTGAATTCAGTATCTTTAAATTTTGCTCTCTCTTAGTCCTTGCAATGATCTTTAAATAGGGTTTTCTTGTATGAGAAATTATTTCAATACGCTACGACAACTTGTCCAAAATGGTTTAAAAATAACGCTGGGCCACGCATAATACAGTTGTGATATGAAAGGGCTGTTCAGGCGTCCAACGATGATATTCACGTATGTTTTTAAAGGATTCTAAGTCAGCCATTGTATTTGCTAAAAGCGAGCATCAGAGCTTGGGAAATTCGCAATATTTATCCAGATTTCCTCATATTTAGCAAGGTCCAATGGATTGTTTTCACAGTAGAAATGCGATGAATATAATTTGCAATTTTAAAGACGAATCCTGATAATTTTCGCTAAGCATAACAGTTGACTCGGTTAATTTAGCCGGTTAATAAATCAAGTAAGTATGAATATTTACGTACGTAATATTCACAGTAATGATTAAATTAGATACAAATTATTATTCTAAATACATTTCGCTGCGACTTGCGGAAGGAAAATCTCGTACCATCCGGTATTATTCAAACATCCTCGTCGAGGATGTGACCCCAAATTTTTAACCTCGACATTTTTTCTCACCTATCACCTTTTCCCGGAGTTACGACAATGAGCTCTCGAAACTTTCCATCTCGAGCGATCCTCGAGGAATTGTGGTGAACGTCGAAGGTATAGTCGAGTCGCAAAGGGATCGAAGGACTCTTAGGAGAATGAACTGACTCTTGTGCGCACTGTCACCTTTCCTCTCTTTCCTTTTCCTTTTTTCTTTCTTTCATTCTATTGCGATCAGGTTATCGTTATATTGCCAATTTTCATTCTCCGCAATTACAATTCACTATCTTCCGTCATTTTTTATACTCTTGGCAGTTTTAATAACCATGGAAAGGGGATATGATTAGTGGGTACTTGTTTAAAAAAATTTCGAACCCTTACGGCTGATACACTTTTCTAGCTTTTAATGAGATAAATTATGTTGTTCTGGTATTTCCCGATTTGGAAATTAGCGTCTTATGAATGGAAGAAAATGAAATGGAGAAGGTAGTGGAAAACTATTTTCTGACTTTGCGAGAGGTCAAACCGGTAAAATGAATGCCTGATTTATGCAATATAGACTTCAATTTCACGGTAACAAATTTAAGGACTAAGAAATTTTTAGAGAACAATTCGTTTCAATTTTATTGAATAACCTCACACATTCAGTGAAAACTTTTCTCTTTTTGGAAAAAATCAATTTGTACAATATTTCATCGTGGGACTAAAATACTTTGTTGTAAGTAACGAAATTATCCAAAAATGAATGTTGCAATATCCAAAAAAATTCAATTCAATAAAATGTACTTATAAAAATGAAATCTCGATTTCAATTGAATCATTTTCATGAAATAAATACGTTCTTCATGGTGCAATCGAAATATTAATCGGTCATTACGACCAAATTTTTTGGAAATGGAAATATTTCAGGTTTTCTTTTCTTCGTACCGTAATCCGCGAGTAGCGAAAGTTTCGGAAAATTATTTAGGACAACCGAAATATCAGCTGAGACTGCCTCGCAGCAATTTGTCGGACCAAAGAGGAAAGCGCAAAAAACGTTGAAACTGTACCTAAAATAATCAGTATCACGTCAAATTTCTGCAAACTTCCGTTCAACACTTCTGCTGTATATTCTGTTGATCAGATAAATTAAAATTTTGTAATTTTATCGACATCACTATCAAGATTTTGAGCCACGTTTTATCAGTGACAATAACCAATCTACTTTTACAGATGTACGGCTGAAAAATGCAGATCAACAGTAAGTTACGTGGTAAATGTAATGTCTGAAAAATGCTGTTCGAGATTATCTGCAATGATAAAAATCTTCTGTAAACGCATTTTCAGCTTATCAATTACAGAAATGTAATGTACACCGATTTTCAGAAGGATCATTCAGCTGTCGTATTATAATGGTTCCAATTTCGTCGTTGATTACGGTTCGATTGCCGAAGTCCCGAACGTGAGACAAGTGCTTGTTGAACGAACCAAAAGCACCACTGAGCACAATCCAGCTTGGACGTGCCTAATTGGAACTGCTTCACATCGACGACTACGCTTCGGTGAGCTGATGTGTTTCTCGAGATTACTCTAATAACTAAGCGGCAAAAGCACTGTTAATATTAAAAATTACCGCCAGCTTGAAAATTAATTACACCAGCCACAAAATTGAAAACGTCAATATCCAACGAAACTAGGATCGACAAAAATGTACATAATTATGTGAAATTGTATACAAAAAGCTGTGAAACTCATAAAATGTTGGATATGGTCTGTGTTGTGATTTCCGAGTTATTTGAAGATGGTTTGTAAAATAAAGGTACTTTTTTATAGTTTATTTATTAACTAGAGACACAATACGTGGAAATTGTCCGTGTTGTTTACATTTTCTGAACCACGCCAACCAGAATTACTGTATTCCATTATATTCTTTAATTGAGTCTAACCTACAAAACCCCATGAAATTTGAGTGTACGAAAAAATATAGAGCAAATGATCTAGACAGTGAAAACTGTGGAACCCGTGACCTGGACATTTAAAACTATGGAATTAATAACTTTGACTTCAAAAACTAGAAAAAGCGAATGACTCGGCATCAATAACTTTGTTACGATGATATTCCGCAGATCGAAAACTACAAAGGTGATGACACAGACACTGAAAAGTTTGAAAATGATGAGCGGGACATCGATACCATTGAATTGGATGACCTGGACTTCGAGTACTGCCAATAAAATGACCTGAATGCAAGGAACTTTGAAGCAGTTAACCCGGAAATAGACTGTCGTTTTCTGAGTTCTTAATGAACATTAACCACAATTGACAACTAGTATCTGATACCAAGTGACTGTAAGAATTACACAGTCATCATTGACACTGCTAGCCGACATTTTTCATCGATTCGATCTTATAAATGTCACACCATTTGCTTGGAACTTCGAACTGTGCTCAGAATCAATTGGGTTCGAGTCAAGGTCTCGTCGGCTTCAATTATAGAGTTTAAGTTTGCGTATCCTTCTTAGGCACGACGCGACGGCTCGCAAACGGAGAGTCTCATACCCTTACCTTCGCTGTATAAACAAGGTCTCAACGAGAGAAAATTTTGAAACCACAATGGAAAAATCCACTACAAAATAATTTACAAGTCATTTCAAAAACGGGTGCATGCGTGTGTATCTTTGTGTGTATGAACACGATACCAAAGAAATCACTTCACCGATTTTGCCAATATATGGATAAAAAATTGTCTCCATCTGCACTACGATCAAGTATCTTTTGCAGACCTTCTTCACATCCGTTTTCAAAATGGCAAACGTTCGAACTATTAGAAAATTCGGAAGTTCCACATTCTTCCAGATAATTTGTCGGACTTTAAAATTCAATTTGGTGCTATTGAAATACATTTTCAAACATTTTTCCATAACTTCCAATCTTTTAGACTGATGTACGAGTTTTTTTTTTATACGGGTAGGATTCCACACTGAGAAACATTTCATTTGTTACAGTAAGTAGAATAATTCAGTAAAACAGGTATCGTAAAAAAAATGTTGGAATTACGTAAAACGAGGTACGCGTAACCATTTTCCGCTATTGTCGATCCTTTTTTGGTAATTGCGACGCAAAATCAGTTTGTTCGGTTGACTCTACTTCTTCAGTTGAATAAGGCTTTAACATCGATTTATTGTTGCACAAGCGTTAAATTTTCGCAACAGTTACAAGAAAATATAGTAACAGTGATCGTAATGAGAAAGAATAGTAACAGCTGCAAAACTAGTTTTCATTTTCTACCTGGAACTATATTTTTCGATTATGGTAAAAAATGAAAATAGTTAAGGACTGACCGGTAACCGGAACTAAAAATTTCTCTCAGAGCATCCGTACAAACCATTGATCCTATTTTGCCAAAATCAGGATCAAAAATTAAGCCAAAAAATGATAAACGAGAATATTGCGTGCCTTTTATTATTACGGCAACAGTCTGACAGTGATTTGAAATGCATGTAATGTCAAGCGAAGGGAGTCCCTGAGGTTACCCGCAGGACGGATGTTTCATCTTAAGGCAGCGAGTGGTGTCCGCGCAATAAACATTCGGCCCTTTAGTACGCTGCTCCCTCAAACCTCCAGCGTATCGTAGGCTTCTCCATTGCCCGAGAATACCGAAGCTTGACGGCCAGAGCGAGACGATCCCCCTTATTGGTTCACCGCGGCTTTCCTGCAGAACTGAAGAGGGGCAGCCCAAGGGTGCATTTGTAAAACGGTTCAACACCCCTTGACTGGGGGGGTAAGAATTTACTGCTGAAAGCTCAGGCATGTACAGCAAAATACTGTTGAAATTTTCACTCGCTGGCTTCGTGGAAAAACTCGTGCAATAATTTACAAATATCACAAATTTTTTATGAGAATATGCATTCGTGTGCGCAAGCTTATAGAAGTTTTGAAGATTGGAGTCACGTTTGTGGAAAGAAATTCGCTTGCCACAGAGGCAAATTCGAACCAAATTGTAGATGTATGAACTTGAAACTGAAGTGAAAGATGGTGAAATGTTCTTAACGGTGAATTTCACTACGTGATAACAACAATTTCCTTTTATGTTAAATTGTAAAGAGTGAAGTCTTTCAACGTCAAAATAGCGTGATGCCTTTTTCTTCCATATACAGTGCTACCTGGGATAACACTTGCATTATTAATAAGCAACGAGACGGATATCGGCTAAGGGCTTTAGCACGTAAGCCGTCAAATAGATGCGGTAAATGTTCCTAGCGAAAAGGCTTCATCGTAAAATATTCAACGCAGATCCGACAACACGCTGGTGGAAAAGCCGTAGAAGTTGTGCAGCTAGAACATTATCAACTCCTGGATATCTGGATATTTTGGGTTGCGAACAAAGTCTCGTTCGTAATTCGATGTCAGTGCGCTTTTGCAGGATGGGCGTCATGGGTTGTAAACCTAACACCAAAACGATCTCCCTGCGAAATTGTGCTAGATTTTTTTACAGTTAAATTGGCCACTCGTCTAATTAGTCGAGTAAAAATGATCATTATTACCAGCAGTTCAGCGCAGCGGAGTTGCACGAAAATCAATACCTTGCACAGGTAGCTCTACGTTATACGAGTCGAGTGGCGGTTGACGTGGAACGCTGAAACGGGCAACTTGTACAGGTACTCAAATTCACGTTCCTGGATTTGAACACGGCTTCCTCTTTACGAGACAGTGTCGCATTTGGCGCCTATCGGATGCGTTGTGTTTGATCAGGTTTTTTCGATCACGTTCTTTTCGTTGTTTCCTCCATCAGGTTATACAGCATTGTTTCTAGAAACGTGAGTAGTGAGAACCTATACCTTATTTCGTGATTAACTGCTCTTCGACGTTGTACATAAAAAGTGTAAAAAAATGTGCCATAGTCTAAGCCAGTTGTTTGAATATTTTTCTGTTCTTTTTATTTTCTATGAATAAGTTATCACCAATCGAATTTTATCCGGTTGAAAGGCTGCTTCAATGTTCATCACGTCCAATGAAAGGATTCCATGCAAAGTAAAAGTGGGAGATTGAGCGAGATATCAGGATTTTTCACGTTCTACTTTTTCTTAAAATTCCATACGCCCGGCGATTCTCAATTTTAATCCACCAAAGTGACAAATGTACAGTAACGTGAAGTGAAAGTCTGAGAAGTCTAACCGCCTAAACATCCATGCCCCAAGTACTATGATTCCATTAATAGATTCAACTAATTTCCACAGAGTTTTTTGTCTGCTTGTTTGGTGGATCAACTGAGTTGCGGCCAGATGCTAGCTGTAAAAATTCACAAGCGTCTCGATTTGATGTCACGCTGAGAATTTGAGGTAGCCAAAATATGGTGTGTCTCCATTCAAGTCGACATAACTTTGGTAACGCTTGGGCTTGCCGCCAGGAGGACATGAAAATATGAAAGAACTAACCGATTAAGAAATTTATTCATAGCCGAGATTTTTAATCCACTAATCAATGTCTGCAAGCTCGTACGGCACGAAAGCGGATGTGAATTGATACATACCATCCAGGCGGTAGCGGAAGAAGTTTTTAATATTAAGTCTTCCCCAGAACGAGAAGTGATTAGCTTTAAATTCCGTTTAGGTGAGGGTAACCGAACGATAGACGTTAGCACAGCAGCCACCGCCACTGGTCTGTCGGTTTCGGTACCAGAGCTATAAATAAACGATTAAACCAGTTTGCTTGGGCTGGAGATTTAGTCGGGATTAGTAGTAAGCTGCCCCCTTGACTGGTTCCCCTTGACCCCCGCACGCGTCTGTACATAGAGTAATTAAATGTTAACGGTCCGGCAATTAGGAGCGATACATTTGGTACGCCCCTGCCTCTCGACTGCTACGAGTAAACGCACACCCACAGAGCATAAGGCTTACATACCACATTACGGGATCAATCTAACGCCATTTGACTGCCGTCCAACACCATTTAGCTTTAGTTCCAAAGTGGTCCAGATGCCTTCTCTCGTAGAAGAACGAAAAAAAAAAAAAACCGAAGCCGAGATAAGATCCCGGTTAGCAGATTTTATCCGCCGTAGCGCCGTAGTCGGTGGCAGGTTCGATACAGCAAAAGAATGGACTGGAACTTCCGACTCTCAGTTTTTCATCATCGAGAAAAGTTTTCCTGCTCTTTGGCCACGTCTATTTACTGTCACTTTGATTTTCAGGTTTGATGCGGGTGGCGGTGGTGCGCATTCTGTGACTTTTCACATCTCGTATCCCATAGCTATCACCATTTTGGTCAGTTCACGAGAAGCAACGAACGAACCAAAATTTTTACAGTTCTAATTGGATATCGATTTATGGTGATGATACCGGAAGACGAATAAAATGGAATCTGATTCAGAAGAAAGCGACGAAGGTTTTCTTGAAAGTACGATCACTTTATTTCGCCAGATTTTGTACAAATTCAAAATTCAATCATCACGGATAATACAAGAATGACACGTTTGCGAGTTGGAGTCAGGTGAATTCATTTCAATATAACCGTCAAAATTTGGCCTCGACATCAACTAAGTTGCATCGTTTGCTTGTTCGCTCGTAAATTAATTGCAACATCAACATCGGCAGGGTTCGGTTAACCCCGGGTGAACTCGGTCGAACCCGGGCTGGTCTCCCGGGAAGCAAAGATTCGAGGATTCGGTAAAAAAGCTCCATTAGATTTGTCTCTGGAGAAACTCGTAGGAGTTCACCGGATGTCGCTTGAAATAATTCCCAAACTTCGGGCGTATATCTTCTCCGAAAAGTTTTACTACGAGGTTGAGATCCCTTGCTTTCCTTTTCGATCACCTCCCATCACCCCCCCCCCCCCCCCCTTCTCGCGCAGTTTGCTCTTTTCCTTTTGCCTCCTGCAACCGCACGAAATCTCTCTCTCCACCCGCCACCACCACCTCTACGTTCAAGTATAGGTGCACCCTTTCCGTGGAAAAATCAGCAACGATAAACAAGCAAAAACCCTACTATGTCTTACCGCAATCCAAGGATTTCCAGAGGCTATCTTTAATCCATTACGCGGAATTCACTTTCTTAATAAAGTGATCGGAGGAACAGAACCTTATGAACCTTGTGAACCTTAATCGATTATCATATTTTCAGGGCTTGAAAAACAGTGCTGGAGCAATTTGGGTGCAAAAAAATGTCCTGACTCTTGCTAATTTTGCAGTAGCAAGGTTTCTTAGGAGCAGGTATCCGTGATTTCCCACCAACCCAAGTAACCGACTGCCGATGAGTCAACTATCTCGCTGGTCATCGCCGTCTGGAAACCAATATCGCCTCTCTGGCTTCTGCTCGACCACGAGCAGGTGCAGCTGGGCCCCAACTACAGAGAAGCTAGAGTCTAATACGTATTTCGTTACGGTTGCACCGGAAGCAGCAGGTGCAGCTGCCGCACACCGCTTGTTCAACGTCTGGAAATGATATTGAAACGGCTCCAAGGATGGCAAAGTTTATTAAAATTTTCTCAAATAACTGTTGAGGGTAGTTTTCCCGTTCCCCAACCTTTTTCCACAATCATCCAGACGGTAAATGACCTCTTTGCTGGCAGTATTTTTCCGCAAGTTGAGTGCTACGATCAAAGCAATACTGGCTGTTGACTATTGACATGTGCGCCTAGTGCTGAAAGAAAGGCTCCCGCCTGGGGAAATGAGCGTGTTTATGAGCAGGATCGAGGCGCTAAAAGTGCTCTTCAAAGATAAAGCTAATCTCTTGAATATTCAAGACGTTCCCACTCATTGACCCGGATCTGCACCTCTTATCAGATATTCAAATTCAAAGTTAACAGCTTTCTATGGCTATATAGCCGCGATTCCTTGGAAGGATCAAAAGATCGTTAGGATGAAGGGGAGAAGGAAAGAAGAGGAAAAGATGAGTTTGTCGAATCGCTAGGAGAGGTGGACTCCTTCAGGACAAACTGCAACATGTAACTCTCAACATAAACAGTAAATGGTGGTTAAACTGTGGAAGAGTTTGAGATCGGAGGTCATCCCGTACTTCGAAACCCTAATCCTGTTTGAATCACTCCCGGAACGCTACGTCGCATTTCAATGAACCAGGTAATGTGAAAACGGAAACGTCGAAGGCTTGAAATTCAAGATTCGAGATACGTAGACATTCCTAGAAAACCCGATCATTAGGATTCTTTCCAGGAAAGAAAATTGCATCCATGCTCGAGATAAAATCGAATGCTTAAGTGGTACCGACAAGTCAGATAGCATCCACGACCAACAAAATGAGCTAAAAAAAAAAAAAAAAATACCACGACAAAATAACCCCGATAAAAACGACCTGGAATAGAATAATCGTGATATAAATGACTTGGTGAAAAATAACCGCTACACATATACCCTACAAAAAGGATGAAAATGATAATGGAAATACTGTAATAATTATTAGTGAATTACGTATTTTAAATTGTGTTCATTATGTTTATTTGATAATTGAATTATTGTTACCATCGTTATTATTATCATTAGATTATTACGGTCTTATCAAAACTATCGATACCACTGCACACGAAAAATGTCAACACAATATGATAATACACAATACTTTGGGCTGCGACAGTCATCTTCCATGTTTTTCGTACGGGATGGTGTATTGTGGTTGGATACCGACAGAATAACGAATTGTTTGCAATGCGTGAATCCCACATTCCATTCTCTACTCATTAAGGTTCCTATCAGTGTGGTTAATTAGTTGGAGGTTATTTTGAAATAGATTATTTTAACTCCGGTTACTTTAACTCCAGTTATTTTAATTAGGGTTCTGTCGTTTCCAGGATATATTATCGCAGGTTATTTTGTTGCGGGTTATTTTCTGCAAGTGGTACTGACGGTTTACCAGATAGCATTGATGCATAATCAATACAGATATTTGGGACATTTCAAATACAGAAATAAACAGCTAGTTGAATTTACTGCCCTGTTGAGTGAGTGCGCTTGTAACAAACGGCTAGGTTGTAAGAATTATTGCAATGCCAATGCTGGCGGATACTGCTGTTCAATAAAGCTACCAGCACTGAAAATGTAGTAAATGTCTAACGGAAAATCATCTGTCACGTGTAAAACTCCATGGTGGAATAAGTTGAACCAGTAATTTCTCTCCCTACCGGAAACCCGGAAGCTCGAGATAAAACAGTCTTTTTACAAAATCAATTTCATCAGATACTGGCAATGCATGCCGACTGTTTAAATGCCTCCAATTGGGTATTACAGTAGAAGAGAACCGAATAAGAGAACTGTGACTGAGGAAACCATGATAACTATCATCAGTTGGCTTATTTAGCAAGGATTGTAGAAAATTTTTAAGCCAGGTTATTTACCTTGAGAATGTGGCTGGTCTGTAGAAAAGTGATAAAATCATTGTTTCAGAAAATTCGGGTTTTCGTTGTCATCTCCATTATGGAACCATTGTTCAAGCTGGTAGCCTAGGCTTGGTACATAGAAGTTAATCTCGACAGGCGAAAACTTTCAACGTTACGGAGCAACTAATCCATTCCCATTGCTTAAACGAAATTGGTTGGCACGGAGAATTCCGTGATTTTAAGAAAAGCTGCTTTTCCTGAGTGCTTTCGGTCAAAGAGCCGGTCATCTGAGCTTGCTGGCTGCTGAATCAAGAATATCAGGAATAATAACGTGGTGATAATGATAGCCTGCGACTTCATGCGGTTGGTAATATCGATTTGTCAAATGGATGTCGGAGCGTTAAAAGTTTCCTAAGTATTATCCAAGGTCTAGATATCGATAAGAGCCTTTGTTATTTTTACGCGAAAAAGACTTTGGCCCTTCCACAAGGGCGAGCAGGTTTACCAAATCTTTGTTCGGACCCGGCTGCTCGCTGCGTGTGAATCGAAAGGGAGGACAAGAGGGGGGGAGGGAAATCAATAGGCGGAAATTTTTCCCCGACCTCTTGGCAGGAGATTTGCGATATCGTTCTACCTGGAGATAATTGGAAAAATACCGGCTGCAGCTCTAGCGATGATATTGACAGGCTCCGACTGTACATCACTTGATTCTGGCGAACATGCGGTGGCTGCTCCGAACGGAAAATGGGATCCTCAAATTTATTTCTCATCTCGTTCCCGGGATCACAGGAAACAACTGGGGCAAAACCCGGGCTTCTCATCACAAAATATTCTCTTTAAAGCTCAAAGGAGTTGATTAAAAAAATCTCCCGAGCTTAGGTGAAGGGTGGTACTGATTACTGGAGAATATCACCCTTGAATCTCTTTCCGAAAGAGGAAACACGAGCCAGAGCTTTACTGTAACTTGTAATTACCGATAATTGATACTAAGTCCACCGTCATCGGCACTAAACTGCTGATTTGTTCGGTTTGAAGACAGCGGTAATTCTCTTTTCTCTCTCTCTCTGTCTTTAGAACCTTGAATTCGCAGCTGGAATACGGAGTGAAGAAATATTGCTCTTGATTTAAAGTATAACGTTTAAATTATCATTCCACGTTTTTCCATTCATTTTCTTCATTCCAGTTTTCGGGGACAAAGGAGCGAATAAATTTACGTTGAAAAATCTGAACGACGGAGGTCTGCATTGTCTGTTAAATTGAATATGAAGAATGAAAATTTCTTTTTCGAGAAACGGCGAATTTCCTGTTTTACCAGAGTGTATGTATACCCGCTGAAACTCGCACCAGATGACAAGCAAAGATCCGGGGTGGTAAAGACCGCGCGGGATGCATACGCTCCGGGAAATGACTTGCGGAGAATTCTGAGGAATTTTAACGAGCGGTGTGAGGCCGCTGGTGCGGCTAGAAAATACGCGAAACGTGCGGTGACTGGTAATTGATTACTGGTCTGCGATTCCACCGCACGTAATCAGCGACGTACATCGTATACTTATTTCTTCAAGAGGAGCAGTGGAGCTATTTTCAGAAGATCCAACGGTGTCCAAAATCGATTCATTGTTTAATCACAGTTCATTTCAGATCAACATCAAATTTTTTTCAAAACAAAATGGTGGCCAAAGGACATTTTCAAGACAATCACTCGATTTGCCCTTTTGGTGCCTTGTAAGTTAAATGCGCAAACTTCAGGTCGAACTCAGCCTGATAACGTCACTGGCGGTTCTTAAAGTCCATGCGTAGAATTAGGTTATTTTCTAATCCCCAAATTTATGAGTCGTCGCGAGGAAGCTTTTCGCACGAAATAATCCTTACGGCACACATTTTTTTCCTAGAATTCTTTTTGATGAGAAACGAATTTTGATTGCGAAACAAGTTGATTTTGGACCACTGATGTCTTTTGAAAAAATCAGTACTGGTCCCCTTAAAGTGCCGCGCCAACGCGAATGGTCGCGGATATAATAAGGCTTTTCGCTAATTTGCCAAACAGATGCTCGTTAGACAAGCGGGAATCTTCGTAACGAGATCAGGAATCTGGATGTCGAGTCGCGTCGAGATTTGCGAGGTTGGTAATCAAAAGCAAACGCTCGAGACATGAACAAAACAATGTAGAAATTTCAACTACGCGGTACAATATGCAACTACCCCAGAGTTGACGTCGTATCGGACCTATGAAATCCTGGAAAACCTTATGAATTCCAAGCTAACACCGGAAAAAAAAATTCAGAGGGTGGAGACGAAACTTTTTACATACGAATTCCTGCAGGATAGGGGCAGGACTTCGTGCTCGATTCTACCTCTGAATCTCTGAACGTTGAGTGGAGTTGTGTGAAAGTTACGTGAAATCGTTTGAAACTGTTTTCAGCCATTTTTCACTCCGTGAAGCAACGTCAAGTCAGTTAAAGTCTTTTTAAGTCACGCTGAGATTTATCTCATTTTTCGTACAACAAGAACGATTTCGAAGTTAATGAATCAGTAGTGTGCTTGTCATTTCCAAAAAAGAATTCGCTTACTTGAAAGTATAATGTGCGATCCAAGGCATTGTCATCACGTACTTGAAATAAGATGGCTTGTTTTGTAATCCTCCCCGGAATAGCTTTAATTTCTACATGACCTAGCTGTAGATTTGCAAATATCAAGATTCCAGACGTGGAAGGGATAACGTGATAAAGAAAACGGAGGCGACTCACCTGCACGAAAAGGGACAGGTCCTCCCCAAGGAGCATGTCCCTGCAAACGTCCTTGGCCGTTGTTTCCAAGGTCAGGTAAACCAGGCTACTCTCGATTCCGGTGTGAACTCTCACCCATCCGCTGCCCCCGCAAACGTCGCCACCGACACCCGAGTCCCAAGAGGAATTGAAGGGCTCGACGTGGCAGCAGCTGGAGTCGAAACTCCCGTTCTTCATTTTCGTCGATGGAGAAGAGCCACTCTCAATGGAATCCGAGCTGAAACTCTCGGTCTTCCCAGTTGAAGATTGGCTTTCCGTCACCGAGACTTGCGGCGTGTCTGTTTCAACGTCGAATTTGCTGATCGTGCGGTTCAAGTCGTCGAGGATCCTCTTTTCCAGGATAGTCTCACCATCATCTGGTCTCTCAGATATCCTTCGAATATGATCCGACATCCCGGATGAAACGTTCTCACTTTTGGTTAGCACAGGCACGCATTTTGGTTCGTGTAGCTCACCCTGACGGGCATCTTTCAAAGCAGATTCTGTGGAAAGAACAGGATTCACTTTCGGGACTGTGATCATCTTTTTCTTGTCTTTTTCCTCTTCCAAGCAAAACCTCGACCCATTGTCTTTAGAGAGCTTTTTTCTCTCAGTGTGGCTCGACACGGTGGAGTGTGGTTTTCGCGTAACCTTGAAGCTGGGCTCACAGACTTCGGGTAGATTTTGGGGTTGGTAAAAATTCGCTCTAGGAGCCATGCTGAAGTTCTCATTAACGTCACGCAACGTCTTCGGGTTTGAAGGTTGTTTCTTGGGCGGAACTGGTGCCCTTCCCTTCTTGCGATTTGTTTCGGGCTTGTCCAGCTTCGAGACGAGACGCTCGCAATAATCGCGAGAAAATGTAAACTTGCCCGTGTCAGATTTCTGTCGTTGAAAGTCCTGTGTATCTCGTGTGGGGTCAATGGTCTTCTGCCTCGTTTTAGTCACCTGAGAGTAGGCGATCAACTCTTTGGAAACTGTGCTCAAGTTTTCGGCCGGCTTTCGGCCGCTGACCTCTGAATCCCTCCTCAAACCTCTCAAGGCTTCCTTCGAGTCCTTCGAGCTCTTCGAATGCGACCTTTTCGACTTTTGCTGGAACTTTTCGTAGTTAGCAAGAATCCTTTGATTCAGTTCGTGTATCAGCTCCAACCTTTTCGATATCGAGTCGTTTGCCTTTTCGATTTTATCCTTGCTCACTTTTGATCTGCTCTTCGTCCCCGTCGTCTTTTCTCCATCCCTCGACGACCTCTGCATGGTCTTAGAGGACGAGCCTGCAGTTTCACTCTCTCGATTCCTCTGCACCTTCGTTTTCCCTGGGACTTTTCCGGACTCCTTCGGCACTCCGATCTCGTACTTCGAGTCGCTCTTTATCACGTTTTCCTGAATGACCCTGGAGTCCTTGCAGGCAGTACGGTTAACGTACCACTGCGATGAGTTCTTTCCTTCTCCTCTGAGCTCGGCCAACCTTGCAGAGTCCTTAGCGAGCTCAAAACCAGCCCTAAGATCGATCCTGGGACTGGATCCGCTACTGAGACTGATTTTTTCATTGAAATCCCATTCCTGGGACAGTCGACCACGATCCAGACTCTTTTTATCCGTGGTCCTCACGCTCATAATCGGGCAAAGTCCCAGTTTTTGATTCAGATCACGCTCTCCCAGTTCCCTTATATTCTTCGGCACCAACCCTCGCGTTGATGAGAGTCTCCTCGATCGTCGCAGTTTCGGGGACGCCTGTTGCGTCAGCGCCATCTCTTCCGTTGGCTTGAAGACGACCATGGCGTCACCTGGGGAGAGTTGAAAATGATTAGAAATTGCTGAATGTGTTGTAAGAACCGATTCCCAAATCGATCGTGCAAAATGACCAGATATATCGAGCGACAGGCTATGCAAATCTTTCATTTTCCTCGTCTTATTCTGAGGTAAGCTTTGCAGCTGGGGGCTTGGAGGGTTCCAAATTGACGTGGGAATTGTTACGGATAAGGTATACAACAGATTTATGGTGATCGAGGAGCGCGATTACCATTCCGATGGCGTAGGCGTGACGTAATACCTTCCTAGTGCGTCGCCTGTCGTCCTTGAGAATCCGGCGTCAGGTTGAAATTTATTTTCGATCAAAAACATCTACAGCCTTTTCATATCACCGCCGCCTGCTTGATACAATAAAGCCCCCCGTCTACCGCAATAAAAATTCCCAGCAACTGAGGTTGAAGAGCGGTTAGGAGAAGAGTTCATCGGAGAGGTTAAGTGGCGCCAGCGCGCAGGCGCATGCGCGATTGATGTTGATTTCACATTTCGTCCGGCGCTCGCTTCGCCCTCGACCAATCAGAGCCCTCGACAAGCGTCTAGAGTCTCGTAAATCGTCCAGATATAATATTATGTCCCAGATGGATAAACCGAAGGAAAAGACCAAGTGGATATTTCATGGTACGCGTATACGCACGGCGGGCTGACAAATGTAGCTATGCTTGACACACGGAAAGACGAGTGGCCGCGTATTTCGTTGAGGAAAAGGGAAGAACCGCGGAACACCACCGCCTCCAACGGGCATAAATTCACCGAATATGGCGATAAATTCATACCCTATGGAATGATAAATAAACGGCACGCGCGCACCCATTCACCCCTGTTTCGCTGACGGGATTTCTTCTGAAAGCTCTCGGGCTTGCGAATTTTCATGCCCACTTCGTTGTATAACTGTTGTGTGCATTGTGTGTGCCTGATGAAGGACCGTAACGACAGAGAATTAAAAAAAAAAAAAGGTGAAGTAATTGCAAGAATAAAATTAGCCAGACGTTAAAAACGGTTAATGGGGAAGAATTGTAATACCAATTTTTCGCTCTGGCAGTACGAATTGAAAAAATGAATTTGCTAAAACTCCGGTCATCTATATACCTGTTTTTAAAAGTCCTCATGGCAACTACTCCACTTATCAACCAAAACTATTTTCTAACTAATTTGAATATTGTTGCATTCGATAAAAAATATTAACGATCGTACAAATTTTTCTATTCACGCTTGAAAAGTCAGTTAATCTATTTTTGAGCATATTTGCGGTAGAATTTTCTTTGCGATGTCCTAATTTTTCGTGAAATCTGTCCTCTGGAGCGTGCACAGGTTTAAGCCAATTAAAATTGTCGAGTATTGTATGAATTTTTTTTTACACATAATTTTGCTAGCATAATTACTGTGTAAACAAAACATCCCACACAAAATCTTGCGAGCAAAGACTGTCTGAAAACATCACAATTAGTTTTTTTTTCAACTCGTCTAGACACTAAGTGCTGTAGGTATATCGCATGTCTAACGATACAGGGACGTATGTGCCAAAAATTAAAATTTGGCGGTAAAAGGGTGTACAGTTTATTGTTTGTCATATTCGCTACAAAACTACTCAAGACGCACATCTACACAAATATTGGTTAAAAAAATAAACAAAAGTAAAAGGCCTTATGTTTCGTGGATACACCTTTTCAGCAAAAAAATATACTTCTATTCATCATATTTACAAATAGTATAAGATCGCATATGCCATTTTTGTGCTTTTTTCGTAAAGATTGTAAAAAATTTTGATTTGAAAGATCTGTCGATTTCGGGAAGAACGGTTAAAGTTTTTTATTTTGTCAGAAAATAATATCGGACGTAACGGTATAAGGTCGTAGGCGGGCACATGCGACCTTACACCATTACTGAACGTGACGGTTTTCGTTTGTTCCACTTTAATTGACCCATTTTTCAATCTAAACGTTTTTGAATGTATCCTCATGTTTCTAGCATAAATACAAAGGAGAAAAATACGCCCTTTTACCCTTACGCGTGGTAAAAGGTCGTATAATAGCGCACACGTCCATATACCGTTAGACATCGTCATCCAACTTCATCAAAGACTATTTTAAACTCGTAGACAAGTTTTTCGTTCTTATCTTTGTTTTCATCGAACATCAAACTATTTCTTACGGGTACATATACGCCCTGATAATTACGCATCTTATGGAAACGATCTATGTAGTCAAGGTGCATGGTAATGTGTGGGCTGCATCCACACCGCGACGGAAACTCGCGTATGTGTAATACATGTTTATTTATACGCGGCTTTGACCGTCGAACGATCTACGGCGCGTGACCAAATCCCCCTAGCCACATAGCCAGTCACGTATCCTGTGTCGGGCGAAGGTACAAGTACGTTTCGTTGTACAACGTACGCGGCGCGATGGATTCTACACGTGAAACACGTACAAGTCCGAAACCCGGAGTGTAAATTCTTTTCATCGGTAGAATCGAGCGAAATGAAAGATTGACAGATCGCAGCTTTCACCCGCAGAAGCTTTTCAGACACAACGAATAATCATTTCAATGCAATAACTGAGACGAACGGAGAGAAAATCGAGCCGGTTCACGTCACGAGTACCAATCTCGTTAAATTTCTTCCGTACAATGATTTCATGCATCTGCGATACAGCCAATTATCCCGCATGTTCCGTGAATCGGTGCTCGTGTTTACGAGCGGAAAAATAATTGGGTGATGCACAGCTACACGGGTTATGCGTTGCGAAAAATCGTAAATGTGCGTACCAACGCAATATCCCATTCGGGTAAATCGTTCAAGCGTGTGTTAAAGGGCAGACCCGACTGTCACTTTTTTCCCTCTTTCATTTCTACAGATAATATCATTTTAATTGCCTCCAATCTCTGTCTTTTTTTTTTTAAGAATGAAACTAGACACGACTGCGCGATCAATTCGAAGTCCACCCGTGACAATGGATCCTCAAAATGACGAAGTTCGTCCCGAAAGTAACAGTGACGCGATAATGAAACTAACGCTGTGTCAGCAACAGCCCTGATCGCGACGATGTGTCGACGATATTCCGCACCGATTCTCTCCGAAAATTGATGATTAACGAGATGGAATTATAGATCAGGGACTCGGATTGTTGATTATGGGATCGTAAATCTCTATAAATGACAATGTATAGCTGCTGCTGACGTCACCATACGGCGATAGTAACACATGAAACTACAGTTGGCAATATATTTCCGCTGCAAGGGTAACAACAACTTCAACAACTGATTTAAAATTAAAATCAAATTGAAACGATAGAATCATTTTGTGACACTTACGACACATGTCAAGGATTCAACTTGTCAATGAGTCCAAGATCTGGTAACATTCTTACATTCATTGTAGTTAATGGACAGATTTGAAAGGGATTCGGAATTTCTGCAAATCAGACTGAAGATCTTGAAATCAATTTCACGTGTCGTGCCGACAACAATTAGGAAGAAAAAAGAGTCAAAAAAATAAAAATAAAAATATAGCAAGATGACAAGTTAGATAAAACATTTAGTACTGAGAAAAGTGATGCTAGTACGGGAGCGGAGCTATCGGACTTTATTTAACGTTTGGATGAGCAAGGCTTACCTCATACGAGAGGAGAACAATAGTTGATATTATACGCTGGACGGCAAGCCCTGCATTATCCTAAATTCAAGCCTGACATGTGCCCACCCACAATAGCCATGGCGTACAACTTTTACTGCGTCGTAATACGAGCGTTCACATACGTTCGCCACTTTGTTTCTCGGTAATGTTTTCGTTTTCTTCTCCTTACGTAACGAAATCTCTCTCTCTCTCTCTCTTTCTCTCTCTTTCTCTCTCTCTATCTCTCGCTATCCACGTGTCACCGAGAACGGGATGAAAACAGGGGAACAATGGTGGAAGAAAAGACCAGTAAAAAATGAGAATATGCACATCGGTCTCACCTTTCACAGTCTGCGACTGAAACCGTTGTCTGTAAGGGCGTTTTGGCGATGAAGTGAGACGTCATCAAGGATCAGACGTCGGCGCGAAATTGGCGCCAACGGAGAACATCCCACAGGAGAAAACGACGTGACATAGGAGAGGAGAGTCGGCGATGATTTCGGATAAAACCGTGTACCAAGTTGGAGAAAAACGCACGTTTATATGTTACCCACAGAGCATGACACCGCACTGTGAACACCACACGCACCTCACGCATCACAATCACCGACTGACACTACCGGCAGCATGCTGTCTTCTTTCGGATCCTCGCTGCTCACCTGTTGGCTGTTGGCTGTTGGCTGTTGGCTGTTGGCCCAGGCATCAGGATTCTCAGGTGCGCTCAGGTGCGCCCAGGTGCCCCTGATCGAAAACGCAGCCCGTGCCCTTCCCGTTCCTTCACATCGCCGTTGTGAAAACCTTTGGAAGTTGCACAGACCGATCATGATTTCGAGTCAATTTTTGGCTGGGACTTTTCTACGCAGATCGGGCTCATTGTAAAGCGTTTTTCGACCACTGGTTATCGAATGGATGATGGAGGAATATTCAGATTTTGGTTACCATCGATCAAGTCTTGAAATTTGTTGCATATGTTAGGGAAACTATTCCAGAAAAACAAATTTTCAACGAAATATCAGCACAGGAACAATTTGTTATTTATGTATGCATTTGAAAACCTTTCAGAGATATTGTTTGGTGGTAGAGAAAGTTCGATAATTTTAATCCCAGAAAGTTCGCGAAAGGGTTTGAGAATGCGTGGAGATCGAAATAAAGAGAGAGATTCGCTTTGATGATTCGCTTTATTCCGCGTTTAGAACAATACTGAGGATACAGCTGATGCTAGAGACCTGAGAAGATTAGAACATAAGAAAAGTGAACATAGAGACGATAGAAACAGAGAGAGAGAGAGAGAGAGAGACAGATATAGCAACAAGAGTGACAACGAGACTTTAAATTTTCAAACAGATGACACACAAATTAGAGACACAGATATCGGACATACACTGAGAGAAATTTTTATTCCCGGTTACCGCTCAGTCCTTAACTATTTTCATTTTTTACCACAATCAAAAAATATACTTCTAGGTAGAAGATGAAACTTAGTTTTCTAACTGTTACCAGAAAGTCTAGTATCTGTTACTATTTTTATAAAAAAGGATCGACGATAGCGCGAAATGGTTACGAGCACCTCGTTTTTCGGAATTCCAACAATATTCAAACAGTTTTTTTAACGATACCTGTTTTACTCAATTTTTCTAGTTACTGTAACTAACGAAGTTTTTTCAGTGTACCATATATGAGGCATTCGTTGAAACAGGTATATTTGTTTTGTATTTCATTAATCAACCTTGTTCAAATGATATTAAACTTAACATACCTATAATTTCGTCCGGTCTTATCGTCTGGATACTTTTGCTTACTCATCAGAAACCCATGAAGTTTCTCATTGGGATTACCAACGTGGTGTATGGATTGTTTTTACCAGTCCAGTATTCGTCGACTACACTTCATGGATGCTGTCAGACTACTTTGCATTGTAATAAAAAAAAATATGAATCGAAGAAATCTTTTATCTGCTTGTTTTGACTCATTATTCCGTAGCTTGAATACCAGTCACTACGCCAGCTTTATGCTTCTATTTTCTGACGATATTATACAAATGGGAAAAGTTTTTCAAATCTTTTTATGCACTCGTTCAACCTCTCGATTTAATTCGTCTTTCGAATCAGCGTTATATGGAAAGTCGGGATTTTTGTGACGTCGATAGATTCTCGAAGTTGGCTTTTACAATCGAAGTAAAAGCAGTTGTTGTAATGCAAGGGATTAACCGGTGATTGGATTCCGGATCGTTTATTCTCCAACTGGTTAGAAAAGACCCTTTCATCAAATGAGTTTCGAACTTTTCGATCCCTCAAAAATAGCCCCGCACGCCCGCTTCCTTTTTCTGCGAAGATATGATCAGACCGATAAATCTGAATTGCTTATAGCTCAATTTTCTCCTTACCGGTGACTATCGACTTTCCAGAGCTCATAGAGTTCAGTCCAGTTTCTTATCATCGATCCGAGACCAAAAGCTTCAGCGATGAAATCAAAGCTATAAACGTGATTTAAAATCGAATCGAGAAATGCGAGAGCCAAGGTCTCGCAAACGCCGATTTTTGCGTGATTGTTTTCTAAAAGATTGGCCATTCCCACGACGTTCTTTCCAGGAACTCCAATTTTTTACATTCACTCCGATCCCTGCACTTCACGGTTGAAAATATGGCAGGTTTAGAGAAGCGCTTGAAAAGGGGCAGCGGAAGATGACACGAGGAGGATGTAGGATCGGATTCACGAGACGGTCGACACTCCTCTCATCCCTGTTTACGAGGAATAAAGGTAGGGATCGGCTCAATGCGCGTGTAGTCCATTCGAATGAGGGTATAACACCTCGTAAAATGAGTAGCAAAATTCTAATTTCCCTAACCGTGCAGTGCGATGAGAAAAGGCGGCCTGCGGTCTCTGGACGAGAATTGATAGTCTCTCGTCTCCGCGTCGTCACCCGTAACTATTTGGCTTTCATTAACCCGGATAAAACGGCAAGTGAATGCCCGAGAAATTACCTTTCCTCAAAGCTTTTGTAACGCCATTATATGAAAGGAAATTCGTCACGGATACCGTGCCCCGCTTTTCATCGCTCAAGGTGATTCTCACAGTCAAAGAAAGAGGGGGAGTCAACTGTAAATGGTGTGGAGGTAATCGATAACGAGAAGCAAAAGGCAGGGAATGAGGCTCGGAAGCATTGTCGACATGTTGCATGTTTCCAACAATCTCTGTGTTCGATCCACGAAATCTTTGACAACCTATTATTCAAACTTTTGCTCTAAATGCACTTTAACGTCAAGATATCGAGTCGATTTTATATTTTCGAATAAAATTTGCAGTGCGCAGCTTTCGTAGAGAGGTAAAACTTGTGCAGTCAACGGATATTGACCGCACAATTTGAATTTTGCATACGGAGGTAAATTGCAGTAGTAAATAGTACTGATTTGATTGTGAGCGGTTTTCTCGCAATCAACATCACTGCTTGTATATGATATTTTTATACACGAATGCACACGGAAAGCAAAAGGAACAGTTGGAATTTCTAGAATCTTTCTGTAAGGTAGCTTTTATTCAAGCGTATAAAAGTGGATGCACGGTATATATTGCTCGTGACCCTCTAAAGAGTTGGGTGAAATAACTTTTCGAGTTCCAACCCAGGTTTCAGGGCTTTCAGACTGCAGAGAACAAAAAATGGTAAGCAGCAAAGGTATTCGCTTGAGTAATTTGAATTAGGACGAATGAAAATTTTAGAAAAGTGGTGGAATCACGAAAATTACCATCAGAACATTCCGAAGGATCAGTGAGCCAAGAGCTGTGAAGAAAGAGAGAAACGAATGTTCGAAAATGGATTGATTTCCGCCACTCCCATGGCGTCCCATAATTCCCATGGCACTTCGCAGATATCGCGATGGGAAACAGGCGCAAACGAATAAGATTATCTTTGAGGCGGGAACACGCAATGGGAGTAATACCAATTTCGCGAATGGCATTAAGGGAGGATCTTGGACGTTACCAACTCCCAAGCGAAATTCGGGGAAACGCGCCGACTTCCGGCTATGCCGAAATTCGCAATCTTCGCGACAAGAGAGGCGCCTGAAGGACAAATCCTCTTCGGCGAACGGCAGAATAATGACCGTTCAGCTCGAGCTCACGTGCTTGTGCGTCAGCCACTTTCCCACGTTCAGTTTGCCGCCTCCCGTTCCCCGTTCGCCGGAAGTCCCCCACCTCCAGCTGACTACCTGTCCGTCTCTGGCATGGGACACACACGAGCAAGTGATAATGCGATTCGTGAGGCTCCGCTCCGCGCCCTTTAGACAGTTGCAAACGACCGGTACAAGTGGGCACAGACATCCGATACCTTTCGGAAACGCTTTGAACGAGGAGACGAAAGGCTCTTAAAGAAAGATTCACGCCCTCTGCGAATCCCCGTTTCTTTCCGCGGTTAGAATTTCGGGTCAAACGCGTTCGCCGTTTTCAATCTCAACCGCTGGTCCTGCTGGTCTTGGGACTCGGATCGGGGCGTTCAAGAGCTCATGAAACTCGTCACGAGATCATCGGAATTTTCGGAGGGGATGACGGGGATGCTGGTTGAACACATTTGGCGCGATGCATCTCAGCTGGTAATTAAGAGGGTGAAGCTGATTAAACTGGGCGAGGCGAAATGTTTGGCCGGAGTTGAACGCCTCGCAAAGTTCTCTTCCATTACCTACGATTGATACAATCAACGTCCTCGTAGATCCTCAAAGACCTCTGACCTATATGTGTCCACTTTGCTTCTGAACAGGTAGTAGCTTCAGAGTTTCGTATGAACACGAGTCTTTACTCGCACTCGTCTGCGATTTAGGATTGAGATTAGGCCAGACTTTCATCATCCCCGGAATATCCGGCTCGGAGGAATCCGACGACACATTTTGATGTAGAGGATGTACAAACTACGAATAAAGATGTAAGCAGGTATTGAACGAACGCAGGATTACTTTTTGAAAATCCGAACAACATTCATTTTGTTGTAACATTGTACTTCATGTTTATGAATGCC
Organism: Neodiprion pinetum; assembly: GCF_021155775.2. Lineage (NCBI taxonomy): Eukaryota > Metazoa > Arthropoda > Insecta > Hymenoptera > Diprionidae > Neodiprion > Neodiprion pinetum. Next base: position 27,579,647 of record NC_060233.1, read on the forward strand.
ACAGCCAAAGTGTAATCATTAGTTGTAAAGAAGCCTGCGCCTTTGCTCATATCAGAAATATTTTTTCATCCGTCTGGTAAACCGACTCCTTCGGGAAATAATTCATGGCCATGTATTTTCCCCATTTGTCAGAGTTTAGTCCTACCAGTCCTCAGGGACTTTACCAAGGACGACCCATCTTTACGCAGGAGATATTTTCTGTCGTTTGATTGTCCGCAATATCGAGATGGAACAAACATTTACTTCGTAACCCCTTGAAAGGCTTTATTCATTCCAGTTTTAATTAACAATACAGTACCTCTTACAATGTTTATTTCTCATACCATATTCTTCAAGATACGGGTGACATTCGTGCATAGCTCCAAAGAAATTGTCAGACAGTCGGTTTTGTGGATATTGTTCGAAGTAATACATACGTTGCGCAATGTAGGTTGAACTAAACCAGAGCTCGAGTGCTTCAACTTCTCAACTTTGGACGATCGTACAGTTGGCTGTTGTTTCTTGTGGGTGCCCACTCTTTGCTCTCCGGTACATTGTTTAGTTCCAGTACGGGACAAGAAGTTTATTAAACAAAGGATGTCACTTCCAAAATGGTTGTTTCATGGTAGATGCATATCGCTGGCCAAACAATTCGAAGGATTGTGTAAAACCTTCTCAAACATCTTCAAAGTGTTGACATCTCCTCGGAATATCCAAGAGTCGCAATACTAGATTCTGAATGACAAACCACGAAGTGTACATCGATCGTTGCCATGATGACCAATTTACCATTCATCAAGTATCTTGATTCAGGGATACTAGCAAGAAATACTCGCCCTTCGCAATGAAGTTTAAAGCGTAGAAAAAAAGACTCCGATTTGCACCGGAAAAGAAATAACCGATCACTTGAGAGACGGGCCAAGTTTCCCGTTTAATTAAATCTACTTCTCCCAGTCTGATTTCCAAGGGTGAAGTACGGACCACTGGCGTCTGAGGGTAGAAGTAACCTTTCGAGTTCTTCCTTTGCTTCGGGAAGTGATCCGCAAAGTCTGGTTACAGAACTCGATTCAGGGGGTGCCGTAGAATTTCAACGTAGTAGGAAAATTCTGAAACGAATGGAAGGGAGAATGAAAAACGAGGAAATTATTAATCGAGGAATCCTTTGTCTCCGATTCGCCCTTTTCTTAGCTCGACCTCCTTCGGAGGCTCGGAAAATGCTTCATAATTACCTGCCTCTGTACGTCCGCAAAGTCCCGGTCTCGGGGATACCTCCTTCCGCTCCCCTTTTTTCCCCCTCACCAGTCATAGTCTTTCATTTTATTAGACCCTTCTTCACTCGCCCCGCCGTCCGGTGCACCTCTTAAGAAAATCAGAATGGTTAATTGGGTCGTTATGCGAGCCAACGAACAAAAAGAGCGCCCACTCCTTGCCCCCCTCTTTTCGTCCTGTTCCTGCACGTGAATCTGGCCGAATTACCTCACCGTATCCTCCTCGACGGCGTCTCTGCCCTCCTTCTGCGGATACCCCGACCCTTTTCTTACCACTTCCCGGATGAGCCGACCAATTTACGCTTCCGTGCAGCGGATCATGAGGCCCTCAGGGTGGGGCGAAGATACCTAGCTCCAAACTTCCTACTGACCGCACGATTTTCACCATCGAGATTATTCCAGGCTTGTGGTAATTACCTTTTCGGATACGTCGGATACGAAGGTAAATTTTTCTTTACAAAGCCATCGCGAGTTGTCCAACAGTGGAAATAATACAAACGTTAGTAAAGTAAGTGAATTTCCAAGAGTTACGAAACTGTGAAAAAAAAAAAAAAAAATGGGAAGTAAGAGCGAAATACTGAAATCGCCCTGAAGTTATGATCTGGAGCCAAGCACGCGAAGTAACAGATTTTCCATTTTTTTCCCACCCTCTCTTTATTATTCAGTTGAATCGAGGGGTGCAGGCAACGTTGAGTTGTCGAATAAATAGACGCTTTCTTCAGAAGGTCGGATACCATTTGGAAGTATAATAAAAGTATCTAGCTTGAACTTTCAGAATTTTTTCTCTGTATACTTTTTGATCTCGCCGCGATGAAAAACGCGGAAAAGTTTCGTGTGCCTTCGAAATTTTAAGACTTTCGCACGTGGAACACTTTTTTCTGAATTGTTTACGCTTTAGGGTGGTGAACGTTAGAATGTTTCTGCTGGAACATGAATTATTAATTCAAGTAACATTCATTTGATCAAAATTATTAAAAGAAAAATTAAATAATTGACTAATTACCTTCTCTGTTCTTGACGTGTAACGTGTTAATAAAATCCTCGTGCTTCTCCCGTTCCTTCAGATTATTTTCTGCAACAGTCTCGAATTTATTTACTTACTTTTCTTCATATCAGGCACCCAGTCGGTGAAAGAAAGACGGAAGATGAAACGGGGGAGTCTATTCCCGAGCTTAAAAATATTCTTGTGCGTCTCTCGAACGTCAGGTTGGGTTCTACGCATACGTCTTATCCAGGAATACAATGTACGGCAATAAACTCGAATGTATGTATATTCTCAGCCGTCACTGTTGAATGGGAAAGGCAGACCGCATTGCGGTGCGTAGAACGCGGCGCTGAACGCTGTGTGCATAACAAAAGCCTTCCTTCTCGAGATTGACCCCCCGAGCTCGAGTTTTACGTGAACATATATCCGTACTCATGTATGGGATATTCCTTCTATGGTTAAACCCACATTCCGCCGGTGGATATGAGCAATTTGACTCCCTGACATCGTATCGTAAATGAAAATCTCTGCCATAACGTAACGCTTCGATGTTTCGTCGAAATTTTGAAGTAAAAAAAAAAAAAAAAAAAAAAGGTCAGGTTTTACCCAAGAATTGAATTATTCTGATCCAGATTTTCTACATCATTCCTTGGTAATTAGACGCTATTAATACCGTTAATATATCAGGCTCGACTGCCGAGTAAGCGGTCTTGAAATTAGTGAAGTGAACAGAATAAAATTAGTTTCACTTGAATCTATGCTTCGACATTTGCTAGATATCGATAAAGAAAATCAGAAGGAATTCAAACTTTCAAGTTTAAAATACCGAGATCGACAATTACGGTGGTAGTTAATAATTCGAAAAAAAAAAAACGTTTCATCGCGTGTCAGAATGAGAATGACGTGAGAAAGCACGGAATGCCCTATGTAAAAATTTTCGTTGTTACATCAGGGAGAGGCTGTTTTATAAAGATGTATCAGAAGGGGCATGAGCGTTATTGGTGAAGCCTGGAATTGGGGGGATGGGTGTTTTATCTCCCACAAGTTACATTTTCATCCTGCATATTTCTTTTAATCTCAGTACGTAGCTTTTCCTCGTTTATGTATCGTACGTCACTCGTGTTCCCTTTATCCACATCCTCATATCAGTCCTCCTGATACCAACGTCCTCCTCTTCGGCAACGATCTTTTGAACCTCCGACAATAAGGAATGCCGGGTGACTGGTAGATATCGTTATTATTAAATTCCATCGCGAAAAATTTCGAGCAAACGGCGGAAAAATCCTGCGGGAAGATCCGTCGTACCGACGTATTTCTACCACCCGCTCCGTAGACACCAGATGCTCACCGATTATCCGGGATAATTAAGGTAATTCATGCGACGTAGGCGCATAAATTGGGCATCGGGGACTCCCTGGGATAATTGATGGCGTCGTGGGATATCTTCCGAGGTTCCGGCCGTCAGGGATCAGCGACAGAAAGATCAGTGTGTGTCCTTACCCGGATGGGCCGAGTCGCCGATCCATCTCCCTGTTCAACGGATTGGCCGAACAGATTCTCTTTTTACTGTCCTTACACGTCGTCCGAATACGGAGGAATCTTTCCCTCGAGCATTAAGGGGGTGCGATAGTCACTCTTCACCGACCGCACTGAGAGAAATTTTTAGTTCCTGAATAGACTGAATTTTTCTAGTCACTATGAGAAATGAAATTTTTCCCATTGCGAGCAAAATGTCACTCAACTCGACTATTATCAGAGTCTTCCCTCATCTTCGCCGACCGCCTCTTGCTTCTACCTGCTAACTCTTCCACATTCCTTACAGTAACGTTACAGTCTCTATCTTGTCCTCCTATTTCCACCCAGCCTCACGCCACTCGTTATCGCCCTTAATCCGCTAATTCTATTCCCCACTATTCTAGATTCGCGCAACTTTCCTGCACTCGAACTCCTTGTCCCAAGTCACTTCTATTCCATCCTACATCAAATATACATTATTTCCAACGTTCTTATAATCCACTTCAATTCCACCTTCCAACTTCAGTTTCAGTTTCACTCTAAATATTCATTTCACCTACTCCTAGTCCGCTTCGCCTAGTTACACAATTACAACTCTTCCAAGTTCTAATAATGTATTTGTACATTTGATCATAAATCTTCCTTATGTTAATTCTTACTCCTTTCTCCGTTTCTTGACTCGGGAACAGCGGCGTTTTACTCGATCGGCAAAGACTTACTGGATAGCATCCTCTTAAGGCTGAAGGATGAGATAGAAACTGCAGAAAGGAAGAAAATCACTTGGTTTTTTAATTCAAAGGAGTGCGAAACGACGAATAACCGATGTTGACACGTGTCAAGGTCTTCCATTAATGAACCGCGATCGTATTTGACCTCTCCTTAATATCTGGGAGAAGTTTTTCAGGGTCAGAGATCTTGGCTCAACCGTGATCGGTTATAGGAATTACGTTCGACTGAACCTTGGTCAATTACTACATAATCGTTCTTTGTGCAATTGGGTCGTAACGTAATTTTGCGAGGCGCGGTATGTTGCGAAACTGGATTATGGTCAACGTCCGAAAAGACCTCTGTGGCTGAGTGGACCACGTGCCGAATTTCGAACTATCTATAATAAGATCAAAGAAGATTCGATTGCCAAAGCAGAGAAAAAAAATTTTTTTTTCTACTACTTGTAACACAGCGATTTACAGCAATGGATCCATGATTTCCAATCTGGAATTTAATTCATACGGAATTTTGACAAAACGCAGGAAAAAAAACTGATGCGAATGAGATAATTCAAATGATTTAAGGGCTTGTTTTTTCCCTGAGTAATCCGCGGGTCACCCCATTGGGACTTTTAATACTTCTCGATAACTATAAGAAACATGAAAACGCGTATTTTCGAAGATAAGAATTTCCATATCTCTGAAACTCTGTAAGATGTAAGAAAGATTCCAACTGTCAACTTGCGGTGAAATTAATCATCCGTTCAGCGGTTGAAAAGAAATCCTTGAAAACTCCCGCTCAAGGTTACCGCAGCCAGACTTTTTCCAATTGATTATAAAAACTAGAAGCATGTTTACCAGACTTGAAAATAACTGGTACATTCCGAAGGAGTCGTTGAAATTGACGTACCCATAATTACTTCGGCAAAACCGTTGTCTAAGAAATTGGAACATTTGTTTGTACTCCCGTTGCTTGGCGTTCGTTCTTTGAACTTTCTCAAAAACCGCCTGGAAAAAAAAAAAAAAAAAATCCTAAAGTGTCTGGAATCTGGGCTGAGACGAATGGCAGGGACACTGATGTTGATTTCAGGAGCAGCCGACGCACGTCGAGTTGCCGAAACAAACTCATTGTGAGGCTGAAGGTGGGCGAAGCATTCCTCTCTCCGTCTCTCTCTCCTCAGTTTTTCCCAATTTTTTTTCTCTCCACCCTGGCTTCCATTCTCCTCTTTTCCTCTTTTCCTCGGTCTTTCCAGAGGCAGCGCGGCGAGGCTCGTTTATCTTTAACAGAACCCTGTCAATCCCGGGTATTTCCCGTCCTCGGTGGAAAGCGCGGACCGAGCTTTGGAGAACGGGAAAAGGCGAGTGTGGGCTGGGCGGAAAAACAACAATCGAAACTCCGAAACGGCGCAGAAAGCCCGGCTGGGCTGCTTTTCAGACGCCCTGTTCGGTTCCAAGGAATTCCGGAGATTCTACAGCGTCCCGTTGCAGACGAACTGTGAGCATTCCACGCTGCATTTTTCGCAAGCTCTATTGCGTCGGTGGGTGGAAAATTCCACCCTTATCCTCAGATATTTTCCCCAACGAATTTTCACGCCGTATCGACACTCGCTGATAATTGACTTCGGATGCCGCAGGTCGCGATCGCTGAGATCCTGTGGGATTCTTTTTTTCCTTACCTCCAATTTGACCACTCTAGTGAAACAAGGACGGCAACTCGGAGTTTTAGAATTACTCGAAATCGTGAATAATTTGAAATTTTTTTTATTGAATTCGAATTTTTCATGTAACTAAAATATTTTTCGTCATTCGAATTTCCGTTATAGGTACTGTACTGATCCTCTCGACCAATGATGAAACGAAAATGAAAACCTGTTTGCGCTGCTTTGGTACGCTTAGCGTGAAATGGTGTTCGGTCATTTTTAAGGATCGTAAATCCTTGAACATATGAATAATTTGAATAATTCCAACTATTTGAAACATTTCAATACTGCAGTATTCGATTCGATTTGCGATAAACGTAAACAGTTCCTTCTAAGTTGTATCACAGTCTAAAATCCCCATCTAAAGTGTTTCGTTGAGTAAGACTTTGTAAGCGTGTGAAAGAGTAGAGAATATGAAACGCATATATTTTCATGCCGACTGAATGTCTCAAAATATCCTCTCAAAAGAGTTGATTATAAAAATTTTTCAGCACGTACGATGAGTTAAAATATAAAATGTATCATTCAAAATTTATCAACTACTTTCTTATTCGAAAATTGACCTTAATCTCTATTTTTCATTATAATCACAAATTCAATAAGAGATACTTCGGATAATATATTATTATTCCGTGCCCTTGTACGTAGATTGAAAAAAAGCTAGATATCAAATTGTAAAAAAAAATTTAACATCTTAAACAAAACATAGATCGCGGTCTCTTTTTGATAGTAAATATTTGGCAATATTTTGATGCTTCGTTGTTAATTTGTCAATTTTGGACGACACGATTCCGCACAAAACCTCTTCACAAAACCGTGGTAACCATAATCTTGGTTTTCTTCAACTTCACTTTCGACCTATTCAATGCCAGATTTGAACACCTATCTAACGAATATCCCGTCAATTAATTTGCCCTCGCGTTTCCATTCGAGGAATTTCAGAACTGCGTGTTATTCTAATGAAACAAACCGTCGACGAAACCGCACAGAGAAATCAACGGTTGAGTTTAGCCCCAAACAAAACCGGTTAATTATTATCAATGTTCGGCACGGCGGCGAAGCGAAGCGAAACGGGGGGCAGGAAACGGGGTACAACATATGGAAGATCGGAGATCGAAACGGCCGCTAACGGACCCCATACGAAGAAATCGGAAAGTCAATTCCCATAACGAAACGACATAAGGTGGCGCGCTTGAACTGGAACTTCGATGTTCCGCTAAGCGTGACGATGTTGACTCGACGTGGTTAAAAAGGCAACGTAGCCTTTTGTATCAACTGAACAATCTTCTTCGAATATGTTGCGGAATTTTGCTTCTTGATTCGTTCATTTTTCCGAATACCGTGAAAGCTTGAAGTTTGATTTTGTTAATTTGGTGGGTAAAAATTTGGTCGATAATTTTTTGATCAATATTTAAATGATTAGATCTACAGATTTACGAGAATGATTGACCAGAAATCCGTACTTTTTCGTAATTTTGTTACGAGATCATTGTATATTGCCTAATCGATGATTTGTTATATTTCTAAGCGGTGAAAATCTTTTTGGGTATATGAAAATAGAAAATATTGAAATTATGAACAATGACACATGTTTATCGTAATCAATATCGGTGCAATGTTGCAAAGTAAAATATTTAACGATATTAACATGGTAAAAAAAAATGAATTTCAGCCTTGATATCAAACCTTTTATTCATAATGCAGGTATTTTCTATTTTTTCATTTTGAAGTTGATCTTCATATTTTACAAAAATAACGATTTAATGAACATTTGATTAACGTTCTTAAATTTTTGTGTACAACAGATGTTTGGTTACTAATAATTTTCACCGCTTGTTGTCGTTGAAATTTGTGACGAAATAAGAAAAGCTTTTTGACATTCATCAACATCGGTAGATCAACCATTGAAATACGGTTTTCAGTACTTTTACGAGAACTAAATTTAACGTCTCGATAAATCCTTTTCTTCCTCGGCTGTTTTATGTAAATAAAAGATTCTTTTTCTTTTTAACGCTGAATCCTTTTGTTCCTTTCACAGTTTAAATGTAAAGTTTTTTCCTCTCCGAAATCCTTCTGTCAACTTCCCTTGTTTAAATTAAACGTGTTTTGCTCGTTAATCCAAATCTGTTAACTTTTTGCTTTGAAATTCAAGGTGTGGATTTGCGGTATCTGTACCAACTCAGAGAAGGAAAAAAGTTCTTTCGTAATTGTTATTCTGGAGGTGAAGTGATGAAATTAACTAAAAGAAGGTAAAAATAAGACCAAGTTAATAAAACCAGTCTTAATATCAACCACGCTTTTGATATTGCTCATCACTCAACAATCGACATTAGTTCGAAAAAAGTGTTTCGCACACGTTGGTATATTTTTCGTTCAAAAGCCGTACAAGAAAAACCGATAATGAGATGAAAATTCACGCTAACTGTAAAGATTGGAATAAAAAATTTATTCACAATTATTTCTGTGATTAAATTTTATAACCAAATGTTCGAAAAATCTCTCTAAACGTTACATCATGGTAGTGAGAAAGCTTGCTTCGTTCGTTTGAAATAAAAAAAGGGCAAAAAAAAAAAGAACTGAAAAACTTCCAACTTTCTTTCGATTATCCCTCGTCACTGTTCATCATCAGGTACGAGTTTCATGACCTTCTCACGGTTGAAATTATTTCGAATAAGACGCATCAGTGTTTAAAGCGTATAGGAATGCCATCGCTGTACATTTTGCTCCATTTCTAAGGCGATGTGGGAAGCTTTGCGGTGACTGAAATTACCCGCAAGATCTTTGCGAGATGTGGGCGTAATTTAAACGTACACGGAGCTAGCTTTGCTTCGAAAGTTGCAACCTGACGCAAAAACGATGACTGAGCCGCGCCCCGCTCGTTAGTATTAAAATTATAAACGCAATTAAAATCTGCCGCTCAAGTTTTGCTCGCTACGCAAGAAAAAAGAAAAAAAAAAAAAACAGCAACGAGCACCAAACTTAACGAGTTCGCAATTTCTAACCTAGTTCCGCACACTAGAAGGAGCGAGAGGCGAAATGGAAAACGTGCGAATAAATTATGAGGCGAATCGTTGACTCCTGAGAAACACCCGCAGTGGTGTTAGCTTTTTACGTACGGATAGATAACACATGTCTGCAACCAAAAAACCGCACACCCTTTAATATCCTTTCTTATAGATTTTGACTCACTGAATCCAGGAAAAATAATCAAGAAATTCTTTCGCGTCAGGTTTTTTCTTGAACTAGTGTTTGTAGTTATATTTAGAGTGAAAATATCGTTTGAATCGAATTCTGGTATCCTATTCTTGATTATAAAAATTCTATGCAAAAGTGATCTCTTACTTTCATTGAATACAAAGAAAAGGGTGGCAGGGCAGGTGCATTTCATGAAAAAATTGTTTGTTTAATTTTGTGAGAAATATTGTTCAGTTCATTGTAATGAAATTGTCGTTTTTTTCATTGTTGTTATGCTTTTTTCATGCAAACGCGTTGAATATTGCAAAAATACTGTACGTGATGGAGGCAAATGAAAGGCATTTTTAGATTTACAGCACACTGGAAAATTTAATATCTACTAAAAATGTTACATGCAGCTGAGATAAAAAAATTTTGTTACGACCTGTGTAATTGATGAAGAAAAAGTCTATGGGATGAATCTGCCCTTACCGAATTTCGTAGCGCCGATTTATTTGAAAGTTCCTGGTCCGAAAAAAAATTTTTTGCAAAATTACAGCCTTCTACGTCGATTCCGAGGGGTCTTTGTGCTGAAAAAACGTTTTTGTTCGACTTTTGCAGTATTTAAATACCAAGAGGTGACAGAAGAATTTGAAAAAAATTTCAAAAAATTAAAAACATCTCGACATCTCATTCATCGACATATTTTTTACAATTTCGATTGCTAAACTCTATTTTGATCCGTCGAATATTTCTCTAACAAAAAAAATTATTTCGTAATGTATACATTTTTCTCCTGTTATGAAACAAATTCACATGATTCTACTTTTCATTCTCTAAAATTCGAAAAAAAAGAGTTTCAAAATTCCAACTGCGCAGCGCTAAAAAAATCTTCGTTGAAGATCTATAAGTAAATCATTCTTTGGGTTTGATTAATGAGTGCTTATGGCTTGAGTAGTTGTAAGATATAACAAACAGATGTAAACAATAGGATTTTATCGCTGATTTTGGATATGTTCGAATTTACGATGTGATTTAAATACTAAAAACGGATTAAATGGAATTTACCTATATGAAGCTCTGGAGATACTTTTAGGGTATATCGGGGCTGCCTAAGCAAGCATTTTGACGTAAGACATCCATGGTTGGAAGCTCATCCTAACGGCTGTGGAGAGCTTTGAAGGATTTGGCACCGCGAGCTTGTTCGCAGTGTAATGAATGAGATGTGATCACTTTCGACCCAACGTTTCATCCAGCCGTAAACAACAGTGCAAGGTTCTTGTCTGAAGTCAACAAAGCGAAAAGCTTTGAAAAAACCGATAAGCAATCCGATAAATAAGAAAACAATTATTCGTAGTTCGGAATGTAGAGAATTTCACGTCTTTAAAAGGATCTTTCACTGTCGTTGCTCAAAGTGTCCGCCACCTTGAAGAACGCACCATATACAGATATTTATGGAAGGCACTCCATGGAACGTCTGGTCATTTCCTCCGGTATTCTAGCGACCTCGTTTCGAACCACGTTACTGGCAGCCACAATTTTTACCACCAAGTCCATCTTCGTAGCTATGGATCCACCGCTTTCGGGGTACGCAAGATCCTTCATTCTGCCCCAGAAATAAAAATACAAGGGATTATCTAGCAGATGTTTCGCAGGAGTATAAGATGCATAATGTACGAATCTGGACGTCGTGTATAGGTATTCACACATACACGTGTAGCGTTGGTCACGCGTGAGGCTGCGAGGACTGACGAAACAACGCCGAAATTATAGGAGTGACGACTTAAAAATTAATAAGCAATGATTAAAACACCATTGGACAGACCTCATCGAGTGTAATAAAAGTGTTTTCGATTGTGAGCAAAAATTTGAAATCAAACGAATGTGAAGCAGGCGCAAAGTTGGAGGTTCGCCTGCTCGTGAGGTGTCAGTGAAAACAGCAGCTTTGCGCCAGCCTTTGGAAATATATTTCTTTCGTCGATATTCATCATACTGCATATACACTGGTCTGCAAAAATAAATAACTTTTGATTCTCCTTATTATTATTGTATTGAAGAGTTCTCGGACAAGTATCGATACGACTTTGCGAAGCCTCGCGTTGATCAGCATTACGTGGAAGGTTCTGGATCAGCACGGGCTTCGAAGACGAACGAATTCTTGGAACTTAGGCTGACAAACGGTTATTGGAATCGTTGGATAAGTCGAGAGGTCCGCCTCGATCGGCAAGCGTTGAACTTTGCAGGGTTGATCATCGCGAAGAAGGTTTGACATCTGCCATCTGCACCGTCGGCATCGAGTTGTATGATTAGCCGCGCAAGTTCTATCATCAAGATATTGGTTGACTCGTCATTAGGGTGAGCCGAAAAAACTAACCTATCGAATCTATGATCTTGAAAGGACCTACTTACTGAGAAAATAATTCTCCCGTTTGGAAAAATTTTTAGCTTAATTTTAAAGGGTGTCGCTTGTCATTTGAAATTTCCCATTATAACCCGCAAAAAAACTTTCTTTTTTTTTTTCATTAAAAATGATGTAACTTTTGAAGCGTTTGGGATGAAAAAAAAATTCGTAAAGCCTCGCAAAATTTTTCACCCATAGAACAGGACATCTGCAATTTTATTATCCCATAAAGTTTGTTACGGAGCTCGTTCTCGATGAGATGTGATCGTACATCAATTTTACGTGTAACAAAGTTATCAAATAGAAATAAAATATACTTTGAGCTAAGTGAAAACAGAAATCACGTTTTAGTAAAAAATTGTTAACATATCGTTGACGATAACTTCATCGAAAAATGGATTTAACAATTTTTTCATACGCGTTAAACAAGCTTCGTTTAAAGAAAATCATTGTACGGATTTTACGAAATCACACATTGGCTGATAACACCGGCCCACAAAAAAGAAAGTGGTCTGTGCATTTGAACACACCCACCTACCTTTATGTATTTTAAGGACGTGAGGTCCGTTTGGTCCGTACACCCTCAAAATTTTGAGAAAAGTTCAAAAAACCGGAAAAAATGAAAAAAAAACTGCAGTCTCGGTGATAAAAAAAATTTCTAAATATAAATCATATAAGTTTTACATGCGGTTCGATCCGCTGAGTATAAATCTGAAGTTTATTTTGCCTGTAGGCCCTTAAAAATATAAATAAATTGCAAAAAATCCCTAAAAATTGCTATAAATTGTATTTGTAATAATAAAAAAATTGATCAAGCATGATTAAATTTATTTCTCACATATTGCGATGCACTAAATCCAAATAAAAAATCTGTTAATGTGAATCAGTCAGAAATTTACCAAAAATCGTTCAAAAAAGCATAGAAAGATATGGTAAGGAACGAGCTTTATTATTTTATGGGCCGGTGTAATTTTTTCAAATCTGAAAGATGGCCAGCCTCAAACATGCATTGAACTTTCACAGTTTCAACCCTTTTAGCTCTCGCATTATACGGTTCAACAGCTGAGGTGTGGCGGTAATTTTCACACCCTGATATTTCGAACCCCAAGCGACGTGATTCACGCGTAATAATTTGGTTATTCCGATCGTCGCGAGTTGAAAACGCGGAAGTCATTAGACACTCGGAGTGCGATACATAATAAATCGAAGCGGGAACTCGACGTGAAGGGGAGAATAGAAAGTGAAAAATTTCGCGAATATATTCGCAGTCGGTATACCGTGTAGCGAAAAAAACTGAAGAGGGCATCCCATTAGGGAACGTAAATCGAATAAATTCCGAGTCTAGTGCTGCCCGTGCGAATTTTTAAGCCTCTCCCTCAATCATTTCCGGTCCTTCGGGACGGAGTTCGAAAATTACACGTGGAGTGAAGCGTGAACTTGAATTCTTCTCGCAGAATAATAACGAAGTCACAGTAATTGTTGTCTTCGTTGCTTACGAGATGTTTGTTGAGTAAAAAAAAAAAAAAAAAAAAAATAGTAGAATATATCAACGATTGTTAGACTCGAAGGGGTGAATAAAGTTGAATTTTTTTATTTCAAACAATTCCGTTTATATGTAATTTATCCTGTAAAATTTTCATCCCAAACTGAGTGACTGATTAAAAAAAAAAAAAATCTGTACTTTCATCTATCGTATCACAAATTTTTTTTAGCCAAATCGATGCCTTACAAAAGAATGAGGAAAGGATTTCCGTACAAATTTTTAAATCGGTCACGTGACGCAACGCTGAACATACTTCAAGACGAAAGTTTTTTGGCACCAATGTTGAGTCGTTCGTAGAACTTTTTTCTCGTTCCTTGATTTACTTCCGGTGGATAATTGGGCGGTAAAATTTGAAGGCGAAGGTGGAGGTACCTGAAATTAAAGTCCAGACTAGACGAAACGGGCGTTTGAAAACACATTCGAAACGTCAAGTATATATACGGTGCATCCGGATCTCTGGTAGGAAGGAACTCGACCTAATTTTACGCCCCCGTAAATCTAACTTCCCGGCAGCGTCTTTATAGTCTCCGTTGATAATTCACGCAATAGGAGTTCTGGAAACGAACGGGGAAAACATCCCTTAAAACTGCGACCCTCTTCGTACCTTTCCGCGTCTTGATGTGCCCGCGTCTGCACTCCGACGTAATTAAAAAGACAGAGAATAACGAGACCGGTGGTGAGCAGACACCGAGTGCCTCGGAACCTAATGGACCTTAAATGGATCGTAAAATTTGCGGGTGTGCTACGAGGCCCAGAAACTCTGGCTATAATGCCCGGGATATTTACCCTCGGCGTTTCCAACCTGGCCGAATTAACTCCGATGCGATCCGAATCTTGTCACCCGCGACTCGCCGGGATGTTAATTTATTCAATTATTCATTCACTAACTCATTACGCCGCTAATTTGTTTATCAAATATTAAATCACGCCCCGAATCATCTCGCGAATCGGAATCGAAAACCGGAGTGAGAGTAACGCACGCAAATGCGATATCCAGACTAGCTGATTGATGAAAAAAGGGTCAAAATTTTTCAACCCTTTGAAGCATGTATTTTTCCTTGCGGTTAAATTCCTTGAAATGAGGCGAGACAAGGGTTCGCGATTTCGAAAATGGGGTCGGATTTGAAAAGTTTTCAAAATCAAAATGAGAGATCTAATATGAGCGAATCGGATCAATTTTTATATTTTCAGTCCCGCATATTGGATGTGGTAGTTTGAATTTTGACGTTTCGACGTCGGGTTCGCTCTTAGCGACACCAAAAACTCAAGATTATCAAGTTTCAATTTTCTGGTCCCTTTAACCTTCCCACAATTATATTTATTCTGTGAAAAACAGACATTTTCAACACTTTTGTTTATTTATACCGCTCACTGTATTCGCGGAATCATCATAAATATCAACATTGACGTCTTGAAAGCCCAGTTATGAAGGAAAAGAACAGCGATATGTCAAAAATTGAACATAAATCTTGAATAACCGATTCAAAATAGGTGTCCCATATACGAGACGCCGTGCAGCAAAGGGTTAAAAAGACACAAATTTTTAGTCCTCAATTGCTCAGTTGAGTCCGTTAGATATTCGACTGGAGAAGATGAGGACAAATTATTCTGCGAAAAAAATGTCGAAGTAGACAACGATGTAAAAGAATTGAAATGGATGGACATCCAAAAATAGTTTGAACAATCAAAAGAAACGTTTTGGATCGAATTATATCGAAATAAGTAACAGGGAATTATAAAAAATTAAAACCGAGCGATCGTTTACCGAATTCTAGGAATATTCGTGTAAAATTCTGATAATAAAGGTTTTGTTTGGAGCTTGGGATACTTCCATTTTGTAACCGGAAATCTGAAAATGTACAGAAAAAAAAAAATCGTATCGTATCTCCATCGAATAGTTGTTTTTTTTTTCTAAATTTCATTCGAATCGATTTGGCCGTTTGTTCAAAATTCGGTACAAGCGTAACCGGAAGTAAAAAAGGTTTCAGAAGTATCGTGACACATCTGTATCGAATACTTAACGAACATTAAAATTTCAAACAAATCAGTCAAGCCATTACTTTGTATCTTGAAATCAGAAAATAATTATTCAACAGCTGAAAAACTCGCCAGCCGACAACCGGACGCAGTAAAAAGACGAAAAGATTGATAAATCATTTCCGCCCAATGCTTAAAGTTTTCGTTCAATTCTCATCCGAATCGATGAAGCCGTTGTTTTTTTTTTTTTTTTTTTTGAATTTTCTGATTTTTTTCGCAGTAACGTTTCTCGCGATGAAAAATGCTTCGCGATCAATGATCATCGCTAATAAGATCAATAATCGAAGGGACAAATTGTTTCCTTCTTGTTTTAAATATATTTTTACAGACCAGTGTTATGCTCACGGATTATTACCTGGAAGAAATGTAGGGGGAAAGGAATAGAAGGACGAATAAAAGTGGCGCTTGAGTTTGCTAATGGATTACTGATCGCAAGCAGAAAGTTACCTGCACCGGTGCTGTCACACTTTATTGCTTTTATTGCTGTGTACGACGCTGTGTACATAAAATATTTACTCCGGCTCTTGAGGATAGAATCGAGCCCTTGGAAAAGGACCGTGTAGCTTCGCTGCAGAGGGCTCCTGGTTCCGCGTGCTACTTTCAATCTACAGGAACAACATTGACGAGCTCGGAGAACAACCTTTTCCGCAACTGGCGTAGGTAATACTTTGGTGTAATTAACTCCTTGTTGGATCCTGATGTTGAAAGTGGAAATTACTAGAACATAGAAATTGAAAGAGAATTCCTAGCGGGTGATAACGTTGATGTTAGAAATACGACTGCGCAGAAATTTTATTTTTCAATTTCCCGAGTCGACCACCATGACAATTTACAGGACTGAGGTTTTACATTGAATTATATCGCTTTTCCAATGGTATAAAGTCGTAACCGCTCTCTCACGATCTTTTGCTGTTGAAAAAGGTAAAGGGGCGTGTGATTTTTTTTTTTTTATTTTTTTTTTTGGTGAAAGCTGGGCTTAAAACATGAAAATATGGCCAGAAACCGTGAAATTGAATAAGTTTAATTAAGAGAAAAAGACCGTATGTACGACTCTTGATACGACTTTCTGCACTGAGAGAAATTTTTAGTTCCGGTTACCGCTCAGTCCTTAACTACTTTCATTTTTTACCACAATCGAAAAATATAGTTCTGGGTAGAAAATGAAAAATAGTTTTTTAGCTGTTACCGGAAAGTCTAGTATCCGTTACTATTCTTTTTCATTTCGATCACTGTTACTATATTTTCTTGCAACTGTAGCGAAAATTTAATGCTTGTGCAACAATAATTTGACGTTAAAGCCTTATTGAACTAAAAAAGTAGAGTAAACCTCAGAAACTGATTTTGCGTTGCGATTAGCAAAAAAGTATCGACGATAGCGCAAAATGGTTACGCGTACCTCGTTTTTCGTAATACCAACAATATTCAAACAGTTTTTTTTTAACGATACCTGTTTTACTGAATTTTTCTAGTTACTATAGCAATTAAAATTTGTCCCAGTGTGCAACTGATTCAACTATGAAAACCTATTTTGACTAATTGCATGAGGTTGTGTCTGCCGAAATTTTCTATTTTACATTTCTGGGGTCGTCGTGTATGATGGCAGATACTACCTGTTGATCCTAATGAAAATGAAAAACATGATCTACTATGGTAATTGCATAAGGTCGTAACGGCAAATAATTATTATTGTTATTCCCATCATTGCGATTTGGATATACTTTGGTAGGTTCCATTTTTTAATCGTTCCAGTAGTTTTCAGAGCGTTAGCCAAGAAGAGAAAAAAAAAATTGGTGCTCGCGACCTTCTGTTTTTATCTTCGAGATTTTTTTGTGGTTTCTGAATTTTCGCAGATTTCGATTTGGATGTCTACGCGTTTCAATGGTTTTAGAGCGATTGCACGATAGAAACGAAAAAATTGCGATTAGGACCTGCTTTTTGGATCTTTTATTTCACGTACTTTTTAATGAAAAAAGTTTTTATTTGCCGCACATACGATCATTGGCCTTTATATTTTTAAGCAATTGATTTCAATTGAATCATACGTTTCGATCATTTTCAGAGCGAATGGTAGAAAAATAAAAAAAATAGAAACGCGATATGTATTAATCATAAAATTCCATTTTCTTTTTTTCGTTTTAACCAATTTCCGAATGAATACATTCACATTATACGTCCGACGGAGTCTTGAAAGTGTCTGAAAGTTAAAGAATTGATTTTTGCAACAACGCCTGCAAAAATTCTGAATCGAGTTTTTGTTGGAATTACAGCTATCGTAAGGATCGTAAGGATGTCCAGAGAATTTCAAGAAACTGGCAAATGAATCTACATAATTGCCTACTTGATTACCTATTACACTTATCTACAATATTGAAAAACTGACCTGAAATCCTTCAATAATTGTATGAGAATGTTTTGAAAAAAAAAACCTTCCAATTCAAATAGGATCACAAAAACAATTCCTTTTCCAGATTAATAATTCATCCGTGATATGTAACCAATTTGGAATTTGGTAATCCATTTGAAATACCTACTATTCGCATCGTACTACAATGAAATCAGGATAACAATATCAATTTTCATTTCCATATCAGATACCAATCGACTAACATTAAATATTTTTAAGTTTACATGCGTGCACGACGGCATTTTAATTAAGCGTTTGATTAACAATCCCTTAGATTTTTAAAACTGTTGCTTATTTTTCCATTCGTTGTCCTGGGTTTATTCTTGGTGGCGAGAAAATGGTTGGAAATTGGCTACCGCAAAGCGTAACGTGTTTTCATTAGATTTCACATCGAATCGAATTCCTCCCCCCCTCCTCCCCTTCCTTCCTTCCTTCCTTCCTTCCTTTCTTCCTTCATCCAGGCAGTTCGCGGGCCCCGAGGGTGACCTCCACTTCGCCCTCGACGACCTCACTCCTTATAGACTTCAGGACATCGCCCGACCAACCTGAGCGTAAAACCTTTAATAAACTTATTGTTAACCCTCGAGGGATAGTCGAGAGACAGAGAATTTCCCGAATATGCTAGAGGAATTCATCCCCGCCACCCCAACTTTTGTCGATTAAGGCGTCAGCTGTATAAGCACTGCAGAGTCTGGAAAGCCTAAACGCTGTCGCAATTATCGTTGCCGTTTCCTTTCCTATTGCCTCGTAAAGTCACCGGTCCGTTATACATACAAGCAGTTGAGTCGCCAATACACCGACTGAATCATCTAACAATAAACAACGTTGACCGTTGTATGATCAATTTCGTTCTTGGCAATAATCTCGGATAAATTCATCTCGTCATTTATCTGGCAGACCTAATGTGAGTCAAGTTTATCTCTCGTATTCACGTATAGATCAATCTGCTGTTCAGCTTCATTTTTTCACACGGCATAAAGATACAAGATTCTTATGAAATTTTATGAAAGTAAATTATTCGATGGAAACGTTTTGATAAAAAAAAATTTTTCACACTATGTTACACTTAACATGAGAAGAAGGATTGTTTAGATCATATAAATACGTTTTTGCTAGTATGGAAAAATTAATTATTCTGTGGTTCGAACTGAAATTTATGTGATCTCACCAAACGTTCACTTGGTTAAAAAAAATTATTTCGTAGCCTCGATAAAAAATTATTTCCAAATCCCAAAGCTATCTTCTGCTGGAGCAATAATAAGTATTTTTTCTCAGCGTACTGCAAGTCTTCAATTTTTATCGTTACTAAATAACGTAATAATTACTTAACTACGTAAATATCTACTTTTTGTTATTATACAGTCCTTGATGATTTTCATCGGTCGCCGTAGCCGTTAAACATTCCTGCCCAGACAAAATATAGTATTTGTTACTATATTCTTCAATATCTTTGTCACTCGAATCATATTTTCTTGTAACTATTTTCGAAGGTTCAATTGTCATACGGTAACAAATTGTATTTTAGGCATTAATGCATGAATTTACAACCATTTGAATACATGCACGAATCTTGGCGGATGTCTGAGTCCCATGCCTGTGTGTGCGCGCGACGTATGTAATATCAGATGAAAATGGGCGAGCGCCGAGCGAGATAATGAAATTTCGAGGATGAGAATGGGCCTCTACAAACGATCACAAACTTACGAAGAGGGTTGGGGGAATGGCCGACGAAGCTTTGTTGAGAATTTACGTGAAAGCTTTTATCGAGGTAGAAGAGCGAGGTAAAAGCTATGCGTCTGTCCCTCAAGCGGAAAAAAGAAGTGGATAACAACACATAAATACATAACACGTGTGTGTAAACTCTGCAGAGAAACGTTACATCGTGTTCTCGGTCATTACGCTCGTGAATCGAGCAGTCCGTGAAACCCTTACAACTTTTCGATTTAAGTCATGTCTGACAAAAATTTGGTGACAGCGGTGGGACGAGGGACGTTACGAATGCCGTCAGCCCGAAGTACAATGTGAGAATGTTCACGGTGCAAGGATATCTGAGCGCGAATGTGCTTTCTTTCTTCACGAAATTACACGTGGAGCAAAGCTGCGCAGCTCAATGGGATTTGCTTAAGTGGATGGAGCCGTGTCGACTCAAGACACTTCCTAGTGACTACTGTCTCAGTGCTCAGGACTCGGTCGTTATCTTCAGCCTGATTTTCCCCTCTGGCAAATGATCGTTGTTACCGAAATCTGGTCGGATGTTGAACAAAATTTCGTATGAAAATGAGCTGCTTTGAGTTTCGTTTGTGTTTGCTAAAGCTAATCGAGAGCAATTTTCTCACAGTGATTTAAAAAAAAAAAACATATCTGAGTTTGTTCCGATGTAGAGCAGTGTGAATAATCAATTGACTACAGACTGTGACTATTTTCTTGTTATTTTGTATTAATCGAATCCCCGTTGTAATGTTTTTTTTTTTTTTCTTCGATTAACAAATTCATCGAAACAATTTCGTTCCTGCAATTAATTTATTTTAATCGTTCCTTCTCTAAGCTATTGGCCTTTTTCATCACTCGGTTAATCGAAGTGTATAAATCGCACAGTTTTCGTACCGCGGGCTCCAATTTTTGCACTTTTTACTCTGCACCCCTCCCAAGAAAAAAAAAAAAAACATAAAAATGAATGCATGAAGTTATCCTCTCGAACGACAATTTGAGAATGGAAATATCAGATATTCCATTTGTTTTTCTGTCTGACAATGAGATACAAGCGGCGCGGCGAGACAGAAGTAGGGAGTAATAAGATCAAAAGACGTTCAGGCGATCGGATGGATCGGTACTTAGGAAAATGGCATAGGCGTTTCCGGGCGCAAACGCTCCTGTCTTCCATCAATTTCATCCCAAGATCCCCAAGTCATTACGTCGGGCATCCAAAGCTCACTTCCGGGGTCAAGATTCCAGCCCCCTGAGAGAGGATCGCCCTTTGAGAGGAGCCGTAGCGATGATTTTGATTCCAAGGAAGGTACCCGAGGTTTACCCTATCGGTTATTTTGTAGTACATCAAAAGACATGAAGGACCTTATTTCTCACAAGCTAAAATTGCCGTTTCAAGAATCAAAAAACACCAAAAGGTTTAAGGTTGAGCCCTGAGGCTCATTTTGTCAAGATCTCTTGATAATGACGTAAGATTTTCTAATCAAACCAATTACACATTATTCACTATCACTTCGCCTATTTTTTGAGCGTAAACTCTAGGGGTAGTTTTTGCTTCTCAAACTGCGGAACTGAAACGTAGGAAAAAATACGGTTCGAATGTTTTTTCATATACGACCAACGTATCACAGAATTAAGAAAATCGGCGAGGTTCACCTTGGGTACTTTCCTTGCGAGTTCGATCTTGGTTGCGGAAAGTCGAACTCTGAATTTTTAATCTCATTTATTCATTCTATGCTTTCCCCCTTTTTTTTTTTTTTTTTTTTTTTTTTTCTTACGCGAAGCACAAAGTGCCTAATCGACATCTCCGTCGGGGGGCGAAGCGGCGATGCGATTCTCCCGTATCTTACAGCTAGTTGGTTTTTATTGGCCACCGTTCGACCCTCTTTAAACTCCGGCCGGTTCTTCGGGAAGGAAATGGGACGCGAACTTTGGGGCGCGAAGACACGTTCAGGGGCCATTTTTTCCCGCCTTATTGTCGGAACGACCCCTCGGTCTGGTGCTTGATATTTTTAATCTTGACACCCTGAGCGACCTACGCGAAAGTCCCAAGTGACGAAAAGTGATACTGAATCCTCGAAGGGTCGGAAGCTCGCGACTAATGGACACCGGTAATCGTTGCGTCGGTGGAAGGAAAAACAAAAAGAAAAAGAGGAGCGAAAAAGATAAGAAAAGTCACGGGCGAAAAATTGCGGCGCGATTTTTTATTGTTCGGTGACATAATTTCACCTTTGAAGAAAATTTCCGAGTCTCGTCTTTCAATTCCGTTTTGTAAATCACGATAAGTGTATTCACCGTGTGGAAAACCATGGTGAGCATAGAAAATAAATGATCATTTGTATTATGGTTATACATGATCTG
This sequence comes from Neodiprion pinetum, assembly GCF_021155775.2. Taxonomy (NCBI): domain Eukaryota; kingdom Metazoa; phylum Arthropoda; class Insecta; order Hymenoptera; family Diprionidae; genus Neodiprion; species Neodiprion pinetum. Next base: position 27,601,425 of record NC_060233.1, read on the forward strand.
ATCAAATATTAATTATGGTCACAACTGATTTACAGGCACGATCGATTGAAATAAGATTTGGGAATAATGTCAACGATGGGATGAAGAATTCGTTCGAACGTCCATCGCATTTCGGTTAAAAGATAATGGCAGTCCAGAATTATAAATATTCGTAATTCTCATGAGGATTCTGCAGAATTTTCAACGAATTTTTCCTAGAATATGTACACAATTCTACGTTCTTGGAAACAATCTAAACAATAAGAAAAATTTTAATTCCGTTCGTTTGAGATCAAAATTGCAACCTCCAAAGTACTGTGGGACATAATTAATAACTCGATCAATTACGGTTCAAATAACTTGAGAAAATTACCAGATGCAGTTCAAATTATCAGTAGAAGAACCTCAGAGTTTGGAAAATTTCCACCCAGTTTAACCCTGTTGAAAAAATTTCAAAAAGCTACTTACTTTTCGGGCTCTCAGGATAGGTTCCACTCTACGTTACGAACATATGAGTCGTCCAATTTTCCGGAGCATCGATGTAACTTTCCGTGTGAACATTCGTTATTTTGGAAGGGAGGCAAGTTTCGCCACTTTTTTGTTTCTCCCAACAAAGTGCGGTTTTTGAGGTTGTTAATTTTTTTCGTTATTTTTCAGAGCATCGCGTGATACACGTGATTCGCAAGAGCGGCAGCAGATTAACACAGGCTTTACCGAGGCATCTGAAGAGGCAGCCAGAGGTCTTCTTCGGTTGGTTTTAATTATAAAAGGATTTCCCCAGAGGGTGGTATGCGAGGCTCACCGCGAAGCTACCCGGCTCTCACATTTCAGATTTTGCAAGTTTAAAAAATCCGCAAACTTTCCTCGTCGGTCTCTTCCAGTCGGAACAGAATTTCGAAAAAACCATGACAAATCAATTTCAAAAGCCAAGAAAAGCGGCAGAAGGAGAAAACAGTCCGTGCTTGTGAACTGCTAATCCTTTAAATATACTCGATAATATTGATAATTTTGTATAAATTAAACTTTGAGCTCGAATAACTTTTGAACCAGTGGACTTGGCAAAAAATCGTAGGAGACCTTTTTTATAGAGCGTCAAATTTCCTACAAAAATATGTAACTTCTCATTCTTGTAGGTCAATTCGTCACCAACCCACACAATTTAAAAAAACAACACATATTTTTTACATGTCATTTCCATAAGAAACTTTGGCGGGAAAGCGGACTATCTTAGAGTTAATATTAATAGCTGAAATTTTTAGAGCATGTTTTTTAATCGATTTTGAAGCGTTTGAGCCCCTGGAAGCATACAAATTCGAAATCACCCCTGTTAAGGGACACCCTAATATACATGTATTTGTCTTCGGAGAAGCGGATTACTTTGTCGAAAAGCGGGAAAAGTTGATTAGTGAAGTTCTGTTGATAAAAATTTTCAAAATTATTTCCATTCGTTGACGGTAGATGAAGTTAATGTATAGAATATTTACGGAGCTTGATTTTTTGGAATGTTATAAGTGTAAATTTATAGATTATATCAATTTTATTGGGATTTTGAGAAGAACTGTATGAAAAATAATAGAATGAGAAAGAAGATGTGGACGTATTAGGCAGCGGTAATCCACTTCTGATCAAATTCATTGTGTACTATTTTACTATACTGTACTAGTGAAAATTCCTCAAGAGATGAAATAAGAACAACTTACAAAATTATCAAAAACATCGTATCTTCGTGACATATTTTAACTTTTGTTCTTAATTTTTTTCACCGATTGTCACACATGGAAAGTTTTTATTTCCACGACTTCGTTTCGTCTTCAGAATTCAGAAGAACCGAACCTGCACCAGCGGTATATACCTAATCTTCGACCTTGGTAGAAAGATATCATCATGTTTATTTTCATAGTTTTTGAAAGGAGAGAAATGGAAGGGCCGGAAAGTAGTGAACAGTTCAACAGAAAAACGTCGACTTGAACGCAAGATCTCGATGGACAGATAAGAGCGTAAGTTCAATGGTACGAGAGAAAAATAAGAATCTTCTTGGATCACAGACAACTTAAGTATGCATTCCTGTAGAGAAGTAATGACTTCAATACCGAATTATACATCTGTGGAGAAGCTTAAATTAAATTCAATAAGTCAATAAAAAAACTGTTTCATACCTTATTGAGGACATGATTACCCCGATATAAAATCCGATACTCGAATATGGTTGCTTTACTATTAGCGTGTTCAACGGCAAGCCAAAAATCCTTTTCTAGCGCGAATAAAACCACCGGAGTGATTTCAAGCATGGTATTCATGTTTTTCTATTAACGTAGTAATCAAAAAATGCACAAAACATGAGAATTGCGTCGTTGAAGAACTTGTATCAGACCGTTGATCACTAATGATTGACAATAGTTATTTGGTTTGATTACGAGTCACTTGTTGCTTATGGTTGATTATAAGAATTCAATTTTCTGGAACGTCATTGGGAATTGAAGGAATTCAATCACTCGTTAGAATCAATCACTCGACGTGATTCTCTCATCAGAAACTGTTCATTGGACAAGAGAAACAAGAAACCAATAAAATACAAAGGACAATGAACTGACTTTGAATTTGCTACCAAGCAATTAGTGAACTTACCGTGGACATTCATATCCGGTGTCTTGCAGCGGACAGACCAAGAACACGAAGAGTCTACAGCATGCTAGGATGCACATATCGAGTTGAAAGCTTTGAATAGAGAATGCCGTCTGTTTGGTAGCCGAGAGAAGTTAGAATAATTCTGGTTTCGTAGCGATTATCGCTTTGTTTTTGAGTATTGTTCAATTGAGGATTGAGAATTGGACATTTAAGAATTTTGAGTATTGAGTTTATTTCTGAGTAGCTAGCTGAAAGCTCGATCGATTAAGGAATAGCGTAGGATATGACAAGTTTTTGTTATTTTGATTATGAATTGTATGGGGCGATTTTTGAATGACGTTGTTTTTTTTTTCTTTTTTTCTTTTCGTCGTATCGCTGCTTAACAGAATATATTAATTTATTTCACCTATGTTAAATAGCGTGTTTTTTTCGAGTGTCTCTCACTCTCTTTTAAAAATTATCCCTTCCCTCTTCACGGTACTGAGCTACCGAGTATATTAGCCAAGGTTTAGCGACGATAAAGATTTCGAGGCGTGTCGATCACGCCAGGCGTCCAAAAAAATCTTGCGATGTGTTTTCTAGAGTTCTGTATGAGTAATCGTCGCGGGTACCAATTTCGTTGTAATCACGGTAAGTTCTCGGTCACGGCTGCAGAGTATTAAAATATTTTGAAGGTTTTCGAATGTTTTCCACTGTTCCATTTTTCTCCACTATTCAATTCCTGTTTCATATACTACTAAAAAAGCGTCAAATCAAGATAGAACGTGCACGCAGCATAGTGAGAGAGACAGAGAAGCGTTTATTTATTCGCCCTGGGACAAGTCCCCTCAGGCGGCATATGTATAATCAAGAAAGGAAACAGAAAAATTAATAAATACGAAAACAACTAAATTAATTAATTACTACAAAATAAAATAAAAATAAAACACAATAACATTGATAGAAAATAAATAAAATAAATCAATAAATAGATAAATAGATATGTAAATATATAAAAATAAATAAATAAATAGAGAGAGAGAGAGAGAGAGAGAGAGCAGTGCCGCTACTTACCTAGCGCGCAGCGTGAACACGCAGCGTATCAGCTAAATAAGTGCGATAAGTGCGAATGGAACGTGCGCGCGCAGAGCCATGGTGTGTTGGGAAAAGTATTGTACTGTAGATTAGTGCATTATTGTAGAGGCGAGCTAATGGAGGGGAAAGTGAACGATGACGATTTTTCTCTGTGTTTGTTCCCCGGCGGCCGAGCATGTGTGTAGAAAATTCGATTGAAAAAAAAAAATTAGCAATTCTTGATGAAAAACTATGCATATTTACAACTTTGGAAATTAAGTCATTACAGGGTACATACTATTTAACGCTTCGTATGTAAGCCTAGGTCTTTCATGTCCGGGCCAAAACGGTTTCGGTTGATAATTTTCTGAAAAGGGCAAGAGGATCGCTGCTACCCCCCCCACCTAAAAAAATTTATTCAGGTGGAGGAACCGAGCTCCGAGCAGTGCTGCCAAACTTACGATAAGGACCTTATTTTTACGGTCATTTTGCCTCCTGTACGAAGATACGGACCAGTTGCTCGACCGTACGTTCAATGTACGGTCCTGGAAATATTGCGGAAATTTTGGTAATTTTTTTTGGCTAGCTTCTGATATTGCAAAAGAATCAAGTACGGAAGTATAAAGAAACTGTCGCAGTAATCTACGTTTCTTGTTATAATTTTTTAATTATTCATTCAAAAATGAAGAGAATAATGGTTTCTTCAAGTCTCCGGCAACTACTTCGTAAATGAACAATTCACAATCTCTATAGTTAGATTCAAATATTGTGGTATGTAAAAATGTCAATAATTTGATTGAAACCTGTCTGGTACTCGAGAAATGAAACGAAATCGCAGTAATTGTACGACCATGAAATATGAAGAACGAAAATATACTCCGTGAAATCTGTGTACGGTCCTGAGATTTCAAAATACGGTTCATTTGTGTTTTGAGTACGATTCCGTTGTCACCAGAGAGTTGGTAACGCCTCCGGGGTCAAAGATCCCAGAACCGTCTGAACAGTTGCTGAGAGCAGGTCCATTCAGGAGCGGATACGAAAAAGACCCAGGTTTGCAACCGGTGTATACGAAACACTCGGGTGAGCGAAAATTTTTTTGTTGCTTTTGCCGTGTTTTTGCATCAGGGAACCTAAAATTGTATATATTTTTCTTGAATGTTAGCGCAAAATGAAGCAGCCGACAGCGAGCTGAACAAGCGACAATCAAAATACTTTTGTTCAATCATGTCAAATTTAGTTTTCTACATAAGAATTGAAGAATAGAAGTTTTGAATTATTACGCTTGCAGAATGGCCGATAAATGAAGTGTTTTCTTGAAGCGAAACTTCAAGCGAAACTCTTGACGGAGAGGAAACCGAGATAATTCGTAAGCGTAAACTTACGATTCAGATCAAGTTCGAACAACACAAGCTAAGACATAAACAATTTGAGAAAAGGTTTTATAATTGTACCGTTCAGATTCCTGGATTTTTTCTGTTTTCCAATTCTAATATTTTTACGCTCTTGTATTGTTCACCGTAGTTGGATTTTATTTAATATTTGATATTATCGTTGCAACCATTGTGCATTATTGATTTTGTTGAGGCCTTTTTCTCCGTTAAAAGTAATTACACCTGAAGGTTTCTACGGTGTTCCGATTGATATTTGTTAAGAAAGTGATGGTTCTCGGCAAAATATTAATGAGATAGCAGTGCATGTTTTGATAATGTACGGTATAATGTGATTTATTGATAAACTTGGAATTGATTGTTACTATCTCTCTATATCTAGAAAAAGATCTTGTACGCATCAAGTTAGCTGTTTATAGCCGCTACGTTCCGTGGTCTTCAATGTCTAGATCCTGCGGTCCGGGTCGCCGGGATGATTACTATAACAAAATAATATTTGAGTGTGTATCTAGAGACTCGGTTCAAGATCGAGTGAAATATAAAAAAGGGGAGGCGTTCGGAGAGGGACTGAATTTATTCTACTTTATTTATTCCTACTTTGGTAGAATTGCCGAGAGGGACATATCGGAAATTATGGAGCTTTTAGGAAATTTTGTAGCCCGATTTCAGTCGCTACCCTGATATGAGCATCTTTGACGAAGGCTGGACATCGTCTTTGCTCAACATGAAAATTGGTGATTACGAGAAATGGTTGAAGAAATCTCTGATTGGTTGAATAAATTTTTTTGACCGTAGCTTCGAACAGTCTCTGTAAATAAGGTGATGCGTAAAAATACACAAATCAAAAATGGATCATATTGAGAGTCAACTTCAGATTGAAAATTTCATCTTTCGGTTTGACAAACATATTGCAGTAAATTTGGGTTTCTGAGAAATGTACAACGTTGATAAGTTCGGTAAACGGACACTTCGGTTTACCAAATTTCTTCTTTCATACATAAAAGTCTTTTTCTGGAAAATATTGAACAAGCATGCTTCCGTTTACTGTTCAGTTGAGCTGAAATTCGAATATCGTACAGATGTCTGCATGTGCTGAGACTGTTGTACTGAAATTATATTGCCTGATCTACGAGGAGAATTAGATACAAAGTGTTTAAAAATCTTGTAATCTATCGATTTTCAGTTATTTCAGCTATCGCAATTTTTTTTTCAACACATTTTATTGTTAAATGATGATCAGGAATTTTCTTTTCAGCTCTAAGAGTTCGATACGATGACATCGTGGCAGCAGCAGTCACCAGGAACTGGATACCATCCAGAACAAGAAGGTTTTATCCCCAAAAAATTTTCCTTTCTCCATGAAATTAGCAGTCTATATTTTCTAATGAACTGCAACTAATTAACTGCAGTACCAAAAACTGTACCGCGTATGAAAGTAATATGAGTTCAAAGTCTTTTTCCCACCTGTCTTATCACCATCGTGACTTCCCGTTTGCCTACAAGGAAAATACCGATATGCTGCCGGAAGTACCGGCTACTTAGTAACCCATTTAGTATTTTCTTTTTTATACGTGATATCTTATTCCAAACAACGTTATTTATCTCTTGTATCGTTGTCGATGTTTTTTGAGGGTATAAAAAAGTCTGCTGTATTACAGAACAAATTATAAGCATATTATTTACGTTAAAATACATGTCGAAAAACCCACAAGTACCTAAATTAGCTTGACTCTGGATGCGTGATTGTAACTAACGTAACGTGTTTAATTCCGTACCGCAAGTGCATTGGTTTGACGTTGATAATTTTTATATAACTTTATATGTTATTGAAAATACTTCACTAAGCACAGATAATAGTTCACATTTCTATTGTCCAACATTTTATGCCGACGTTCTTCTGGAATGGAATTATCCTCATGCAAAATCAGCCATATCACTTATAAATTTTAAAATACTTTACAATACATACTTTGTAAACTCAACACGCTTTGTTCGGTATTAAGGAAACAGCTGAAAAATTCTCTAAGTGAAGAAAACTTTGATAAATACTGAAAATTCCCTTAAAAATACTCAGATATTCAATGTTTCAAAATATTCTCCATTATTCGTTGTAATCAGTCTTTCTAAAAACTTGTAAAATTCAGTGAACACATTTGTGAAAACGAGATTGATTTTCGTCAAATTTTTGTTGTTTCGACAAACAAATTCCAAAAAACCATTGACATTAAACATAACATATGCAGTTTTTGTCTAATTCTATGTATGACGTGACTGATTCTGTAATGAATTGAAATTTTTGCGAGGTTCACAGTTTAATTTTAAATATCTATGGACAAATTAACGGACTTGAAATTTAAATCTCTCATCCCTCTGACTCGTTCGAATTCTATGTGTGTTTCACACAATAACCGAATTCCATTTCTTTCGCGAATAACAAAGTGCAAAAGGGTCTGTTAATAATATTGATGCGATTAGCTGATGATACATTTAATTCTAGAGCCGAATATGAGACGTCCGCCGGTAATCATAGGATATCCTGCTAATTATGTACACCCACCACCATCGCAAGGAGGCTATAATCCAGGATATCCACCCGCGTTTCCAGGAGGAAACCCATCAGGTATACTTAATAGTAATCAGTCTCCCACTCAAGTTAGTATAGACAACTATTTCCTGGAACCTTAGTAATTTAACTTCTAATTTGAAGCTCCCGATTTCATGATACCAATAAATCCACTGCAGGTCAAGTGCCACCAAATCTTGGGACACCGTATATTCCACCACTCCAGCAGGCCCCTGTATACATTATAAATATTGCCGAAGATCAAACGGAGGATGAATTCAAACGATTTGATTTCAGTGAAAAATCTGTAAGACGTGGTTTCATCAGGTTCGTCGAATAATTCTCAATTGCCAATTTCACATCACCTTTACATCATACCACAGTTAAATGAGTATAATAAGCATGAAAATTGAAAATCACTATCTGCTGTTCAACTTTTCATCGTGATCAATGTTAACTTTTACGAAGCGATGACTGCATGGATTTTGTTTTTTTTTTTTGGTTTCTTTCAGAAAAGTATACGGAATATTGATGCTCCAGCTTCTCGTCACCGTTGGATTAATCTGTCTGTTTCTTTACTACTGTCCTCTTAAGAAATTTGTCTCCTATAATTCAGATATAGTCATGAAAGTGTTCCTTATGATTATTGTTGCAATAATTATGTTATTAATTGCAATGAGTTGCTTTCCGACCTTGAGGCGCCGGGCTCCGATCAACTACATATTGCTATTTTTGACCACTGCCCTTTTGGGAATAATTGTGGCCAGTGCGGCAACCTTATTTGACTCTGAGGAGGTAAGTTAATAGCAGGCCTGACAATAACTTGGTGGAAAAATCCGTTTTCAAAACTAATTGTTCGTACTCCGTACCTCGACAGCTTTTCAAACAGTGCTAACATCTGAGCCGAACATTTTTCCTTTCCACCCTACACAAACTGTCACACTTCATTTTCGTGATTTTCAAAAGCAGCTTTCCAAATATCTTAATTTAATTTGAATAATTCTCGATACTCGGATGAATTATCATTTTATTTGTTGCAAGGTCGCTTCATTCGTTGCAGTAAAAATTTTATTCTATGCAAGTGTTTTTCCAAATGATTACAGGTATTGATAGCAGCCGGTATAACAACAGTCGTGTGTTTTGCCGTGACAGTCTTTGCTTTCCAAACAAAATGGGAGTTCACCGTGTGCAACGGAATCCTTTTCGTTTTCTTAATAGTTCTGTTACAATTTGGGATAGTGATAGCCTGCACGAACTTCGAAACCCTCAACGTAGCTTACGCCTCATTGGGCGCGCTTATTTACTCTGTGTATCTTGTTTTTGACACACAAATGATGATTGGTGGCAAACTAGGTTACAAGATTTCCCCCGAGGAATATGTTTTCGCTGCTCTGAACCTGTATCTCGACGTGATTAACATCTTTCTTTACATTCTACGTATCATAAGCTGTTCTGGTTCTTAGTTTAAAATGACATGATTTATAATATATGCGAATTCGAATTCCGACTCGAAGGAAGCTATCAATATTTTGATAATACATTGCATGTTAATGATGCTGGATGCAGATAACAAAGATTATTGACTCTCTTAAATATACGCTAACAGTTTCCTTAGCAAACCTAGGAAACCGGGATCGATTGAAATAAATAATACATACGTATACTCTGGCGATCCTTATTGTTTTACTTGTTTGTCATCGCTCTAACACGAAGATACTCTTGAAAAATAAATGCTGATTTATGTATGTATTTACATTCGGACAGCGAGAAAGAGGCGCTCATTGTGCGGTCGCAATAACTTATCTCCTATATGATGAATTTATTGAGCTGTGATTCAATTTATCGTTAATGCTTAATGTCTTGCTTAATTTCGTTCGGCCCTTTTTCAAGCAGTCACCTTAATTTCCTCGCACCTTCTTTCCTTTTGAACTAGGAAGCGATTGGAGAATTTTCTTTTCGTTTCATAGACGATTATTTATTATTACCTCTTTTTCGTTCAAAATTGAATACGTTATTCAGGCGTGAAAATAATTTTTCTATTTTTTCACTAGCTTCTCCTGGATTTAGGTTTTAATGTATGGGGTATTCCACGTCAAAGCGAACGGTCGGTTTCCCTGACCCATTTTAATCTGATTGTCCTTTCACACGGTCAAAGTACACATTGAAACGATGAACTTTGAATTTTTTCACGACAACTCATCCAATAAATTAATTTCAACAACGTTTTGATTTTTCGTGCCTACGTAGCTTAAAACCTGAACGATGTATGAAAAAAGTTCGTTGACTAAAAATTTAGGTTCTCTTGTGAACTTCTCGAGAGCATTTTTTCGGATTTTTGATACCCCGTTTCGGTGTAGTTTTGATTCAAAATGCGCTCAAATTATTCCTAACTGAAAAGTACCCTAATCGAATCGGCTACAATTTATACACAGCGTGCCTTCTTCAATGCGAAAAGTTGTCTGAAAACTTCATACTGGGCGGTGCAGTGGTTCGGAAGATATATCGACAAATATTCACACAGTGGCGAGAATTCGGTTCAAACTTCGCGGCGCGGCAAGCTATTTTCTTACCCTGCGCGTGGCGCTGCTGCGCACTGGAGGGCGATCTTCAATTGTTACGCGTTTTGTTTACAACCTCAGTCGGCGACTTTTTCTGGAGAAGTATACTTTATTTATCATTTATCGCGATTCCTGACATGATATGTGAGTTCCGTACTGCCGGACAACACTTTTGAAGCATATTCGTCCAAGGTAAGAATTCAACTATGTGTCGCGTATCGTGATACCGATTGTATAACTTTCACCGTTCCGCCGCCACATTACAGTACGTATGGATGAGAAATTTCCCAGATCCATGGACACTGCTACTTGTAACTTTTGAACTACTTTTCCGCCTACTACGAAACTTATAGACAATCTTTGGTATTGAAAAAGACGTGCTGTGTAAAAATTTCGGACAACCCGATTAGGGTACTATTTTGATACAGAAGATTTACGAAGATTGTTCACGAAAACTATTCTTCAACGGGGCACGAAAAATCGCATAAAATTATTTTTAGTTATTTCATACGAATGTGCGAAACTTTTGCCTAGGAACTTTTTCCATATGTAATCTGAATTTCAAGCTATGTTGACTTGAAAAAATGATAGATCGTCAAAAGCTGATTTTTCGACTAGCTGTGGTAAAAATATGCTTGGTCAGGAAAATTTGAAAAAATTCAGATTTGATGCTTTCAATACAAACTTCAAGCGGGTAAAAGGGCGCAAACTTTAAAAGTGGTCAGCGAAAACATCTCGTTTTTTCGTTCGATTCGACGTGAAATCCACCATATGTAATGTAAAGTTTGCGGTTTTTCCTAAAGCCACTGGCTCGTGGAAGTTTGTTCGTGTGAGTAATTCTTGATTTGAACGAATTTGAATTGATAAAAAATGAAACGTACTCCTCATTTTATAGCGTAACGAAGGCAGCTTCTCACCCTGTCTATTTGAACAACATAATGCGAGCCATTCGCATTGCGAAACAGTGAAATCGCCGCCATCTTATAAAGCCAACGACACCTGTGACGTCATATTCGTAAGTTGTCAAGTATTTTCACCATGACAACGTTGCCAACCGCGTTTCGTTTGCGTTTATTACTAAAATTGAATGAATTTATGAATTCATTGATGAAATCGTGCACAACTTTGACAAACGGTTTTCATTTTCTAATCTCCCGCGCATAAAGTAGGCTGTGGTCCTCCAAAATGACTGCCGTAGCATGCAAAGAACAGGCGGTCCTTTATCCAGTGTAGTTGTATATCATATCAGCGATCTTAGCCCTTCAAGATAAAAAAATTTACGTGGCTGCTGCGCCAACCGTTATTATTGTAAAAACAGATTTTCTCCACACGTCAACTCGAGTGTATGTATTCTTTTGAATATGCGATTCGGTCCTGTATTTTCTGTGTTTCACGTGGTTTCACTGCATTTGCCTCATTAATCGGAGGACGTCTTGTATTTTAAAATAACACAAAAGCAACAACAGGGATAAATAACTACTTCAAGTTTCACGGACACGGGCAAGGTGAATCAAGGTCCGTAGATAGACGAGTTGGTAGAGAAAAGTCTTAGCACGAGAAATTTTCCGTATATACAAAATTTGGCAACTACAATTCCAGACTATAATATAAGATCTACACACTATACACAAATTGGAACAAAAATGGCGACCATGCGAAGAGCTTCCCTTGCCTACTCATCTATCTACGGATCTTGGGTTCTACTACCGTCAGTAGCCGCATTGTCACAGATTTGGTCAGTAGAAACATCAAAGCTGCACTCTATCACTTGGTAGATAAATCACTGGGTGATAGAGTGCCGAGCCTGTCGTGCCCAAGCCGTAGTCTACGAGTTTTTATAGCTATAGACTGGGGCGTGAGCCGTGGTTGTCTATCAGATTCTGGATCCTCGGACAAATGTTATCGGACACGGATGACTCAGTGCCCCCCATGGATTCATCTGTTTCGTCATTGCTGTAACTATTCGAGTCTATTCGAGCTTCTAAAAGGCAATCAAATTTTTTTTAGATTTTTCCTGCCCCCCCGGGTGCACCTAGAGTTCCTTAAATGATGATATTTTAATAACTGTTGCGAGATTTTTTAAAATAATGAAAAAGCTCACATAAATTCAAAGCAGACATTGAAGCATAAAAACTTTTCCTTTAACGTCGTGCAAAACTGCCATTCTATTGATCATAATTCTGTCCAAATGTTCAGTTTCTTTGGATGGCTTTGCCGTATCATTTCATGCGAATAATGGTAACAGTAATAATGCGTTACCTTGGATATAATTCAATGTATAAAATATTCCGATGTTGATTGTTCTTATTATTAAAATTCGTCACTTCCCCAACACTCTACTCTCTAGGGTGAAAATTCGTCTGGGTGAGTAAGTACGATAATGGCATTCCGTTCTTATTTTTCTTTGGCGTATATACGATTCGCTAAAATATCCCTCAAGCGCGGATTCCTCGTTGTACAAATATATCCTAAGTCTACCGAACCGAAAATGTTTCTTTTTTTTTTTTAATTTCTTATTCCGTCTACTTTCTCCACTCTACACACAGAGCCTGCTGATTGATGGGTAGAATCTTTCATCGCGACTGATTCCGTTGTTGCGGGGAAGGAAATCAATCATGCGTGATCGTATAATCGTGCCGACTGACTCTCGCAGGGCTTACAGCTTTACGTAAGTTTCTCCTCTCTTCTTCTCATTCTACTTTTCACTTCCTCTCATCTTCGAATTTCAAATCTTTCAACACCTCTAAGCGATCCTGCGTATCGGTGAGGCTGAAAGTTCCGAAGTAGTACGACTGCAAGTAGTAAGAAAATTAGACAGGTGTAGAAATCTAGAAGGATCAGAAAATGATAGGTTCATTATATCGAGTTTCAAAAAACGTAACGATCCGTTTTAGAATTTCGAACTGTAGAATTCTGGCGGTTCCATATTTCGGCCATTCGCACTTTGATCTTTCTACATTTTGAAATTCTGTGAGATAAAGTTTTTGTGTCTTTGAAAAATTGATACCGTGACTCTCATATTTTCTGATTTTCCAACAGATTTTACTTCCATTAAAAAAATCAAGGATGGTGGTAAAAAGGAAATCCCGACACACTTCCATTTCTTTCATTTTGTTTATTAAGACGATGTTGTTTAACACGTATAGACAATACTTGAAATTATATGTACTGCATGTTAATATAGATACCTTATCGGGTACATTCATACGTGTACGGTCACGGACCGATTCGTTATAGCACTAAGAAATAACTATACATTCATATCGCTATATATCTTTTCATTTCTACCACACAGAATAGGGTCAACTGTTTTCCGCTGAATTGGTGGTGCAGTTTAGTAAAAAATTGGTCCAAGCAAAGTATAACAACTATCAAACACAAGCTTAGAAAGTTTAACCGAAATTTATCAAGTTCAATTTGAACGAAGTCATGTCCAGTTGATAAAAAAGATATCTATAACATAAATTGCGAACAATTTTTCTCGTCAGTTGACTTACGAAGAATTCATTATCCAACGAAACGAGCAAGAATTCATCGTAATTGGTCAGACTTCATAGGTTATACAACAGGATTCCAAAACAGACCAAGACTTCTGTCATTTATTGAAAAAACGACACTATTCTAATACGGCTATAACGATAAATAAATCTCAGCTGTTGCTAAGAGAAAAAAAAAATTTTATCGCAAATATGTACACGATATTTTCGTCGTCAAAACGAAAGATTTTTTTCATTGGGCTGAAAAATTGCGTAGGTATCCGAAAGAGTAATTTCCACTTGACTTCATCTGTGTGTTCCGAATTTTCGAAAGTCAACTCATGCGTGATCCCCTAATTAAATGCGTGGGTACGTTTCGCCAGTCCTCAGTTACACGGCCTCGTCTGGATTAAAAAGCGGCTGCTTTATGCCTAGGGAATTTTTCTTTTACCTTTTACGAAAGTGCGTATACTTAACAGTTTACAGCTTGCGTCGCATTACGGCTCGTTACTAGCTAACTGCTCGTATTCTCGGTGTTAGACTCGAACGATTTGCGCGAGTAAGAACGGGAACTGCGTGCGGAAATTTTTTCTCCAGCCAACTCCTTGACCTATTAAATTTGCCAGTTATTAAACGCGTCGCGAGTCGTCCCAACAGCTCGAGAATTCTAAGCACGATAAACGGCAAGAGAATGATCATTTTACACGTGGATTATTACCATGGGTTTATCATATATGTATGTACACAACATTCACGGATTCACTTACATGTTCGCATCATCACCGGGTCTCTTGCCTCTCTTTTTTGATTTGCAATTTTTTGCAAAAAAAAAAAAGAAAAGAAAAGAAAAAAAAACAAACTTTGACACCTGGTAATATGCAAAAATTCTAAACAATATCGACAAGTTTTTCAACCACTTATGTGCGATTATACGCGCGTACGTATCACAAGTTGACATATACGTACAGTTATTATATTTTATAATACACGCGTACGATTCAATACGAGACAGTGTATACATAGAATATAAATATAATACATATGATTATTGAATATAATCGTAGCCCTGATGAAAATTATTCCGTCAAAATCGAATTTGATCAGGAATTATTCTGAAATCTCGAAAGAATTTTCAAAATATTATTCCGACTAAACGCAAGGGTGATTAAACGCTGAAATCCAATTTTAATGTTTAGATTATATGTACAGAATTTTCCATCAGAATTTGTTCCTTTTTTTTTTTTATACATGTGAAATGACATAAATATTACTTTGATTTTTTCGTGGCATATATTTTATTTTTCCATCGAAGCCGGTTGTGAAAAAACTTTCACCGAATCGAGTGCAATTGAAAACACACACGTTACACGCATTCAAACAGTAAACCGCAGTCGTTCCCATAAATTCTAAAACACTCGATGAGTAGTTTCTTTTTTCCTCATATACGTATAATAAAGAGACTTGGTAGAGTCTCGTGCCAAGTGCATCATTCAAGGAGATTGGTTGGGTAAAGTCGTTCCTTTTTATTGATTTTATTACTAGGTATTTGTGCATTCATTATTCGTAAAATTATTGTATTCTCAAGCTACGATGATCTGGCTAGAATTACAAAAATTGTACTAAATTTTTAACGAAAACTTGGATACGTATGATCTATTCAAAATCATTTCAAAACATAAAAAAATCTAGGAAATCCGTTGTATTTCAGTCATTTTATTCGTAAGATATTTTTGCGCGAAGTCCCTGTCACGGATTTTCTTTGTTTTTACTTGTCAATTAAATATTACCCTTTGTTAGTTACAATCGATATTGATGCGATATTGTAAAATTAAATACCGAATAACGTATCCACGATAAAAAAAAAATTGCGACCGCACGTATGCAGAAAACAATATTGTTAAACAAAATGAGCTATCGTCATAGAGTGAAGTCGAACGAATTTGCGATATTACCAACGATTTTGAGGCGATTCAAAATGAAGCATCGATATCTAGGCCTTTGTTAATAATTTTATTATTTTCTAACATTCTATTTTCAAATTAATCTTCGCACCCTAAGAATATAGTAAATTGACAAACAGTCAACGTACGACCGTCCCGTAATACGATAAATAAAATGTGTCGATTTTTCGCCAACCAAACTCTTCGACATGACCGTATTCAGGTAAGCAAAGGGGCGGAGCGAAGGAGAGGACAAGGGAGAAAGGGAGAGACAGAGAGAGAGAGAGAGAGAGAGAGAGAGAGAGAGAGAAAGAGAGCTGGCGAAAGAGGCGAAGGAGCCAAGATCCGGATCCTCCGAAAATGAATCCTGCAGCTGTGCCGCGTCCTTTTTCTCGTACCTTTTCACCTCTTTATCACACCGCATCTTTTCATATTTTCCGTTCCCCTTCTTTCATCACATTCAATTTTCTCATTCTTCTTTTCATTCGTTACCCTAATATTCGCCCACTGCAAGATACATCGTATATTTATTTAGGTATGTACAATTCGAGGACCGTCAGGCTGGTTCGCCATCCTCATCGCCCAGCCGTACAAGAAGCTCGCGTCACGCCGATAATTCGCTCACACTATCTTGTCGCGACATTTGCAAGTGGCTCGGCAAAATTGACGTCTTTCGTAGCCCTGCTGCGTGTCGCTTTCGCAAAGCCAGTTCGGCCACGTCTCGTTCAACTGCCGACAATTCGCCCAGAGGTCGGCCCAAGGACACGCGTTCTTGCAGAGCTTTCCCAGACGGCAGTGATCCTTGCAAGCACTGCACGACGGCCCCTCGACGTAAGGCGTGCCGAGTCGCTCGGGATGATTTCCTCTGCGCAACAAACAATTTTTTTTTCGTCAAGTCAATTTCTCCCACGTTCTGTTACAACATTTTTACACCTGCAAAAAGAAACTTTGGCCAATAGTTGTACAGCTTCCGAACGATCATTCCGAGAGCAAAGTTATATCGGACTTTTTACTTTCTCGTACGATTATTTATTCAAGGTATTTTTTATTTTTTTTTTTCATACCGATCATGCAAACATTGATTTATAACAAATTAGTCCCTAATTTAGCGAGCCGTAAGTTTTAAACCGTGATTTTTAGAGCAATTTCTGTGGAACTGTTTTCTATTGATCGATATTCGGTTACCTATTAACACCATTGTAATTTTTTTTTTTTTTTCTTCACTCTGAAAACTGTCGTGAAATCTTGAGAAGAATTTTAACGAATTCTCTGTTTTTGGAGAAATTTGCAATACTGAATTCTGTATCTGTATTAGATTAGTGGGTGGAGCTGCAGTGATTTTGCAGGTGTAGAAATCTTGATGGTAGTATTCATCTTTTTCCAACACGATCGATGGCGATTGTTAAATAAAGAGGGAGGAACGCAACTACAATGAATAAAGGAAAATTGGGAGAAATTTGGATCTGGGAGATTGATTCATTGATTAGAGACCGTGAATCGATTGATGTGAATACATACTGTTTATAGAAATTATCACTTTGAATGGAATCGGTTTATCAGTATTTGATCAAACGTGGGAGTTTTCCGTGGGATTAATCGACGATTTTGATTGATTTCTTTTTCGATTAATCGATTAATGGCCGGTTTCGCTTGATCCGAATAACGATTAATCGAAAAACTCGAATAATCGATTAATTCAAACGGTTTAGTAAATTTGCGAACTAAATTACCCAGAATCGATAGAGACTCGGTAAATTTAGAAAAAAAGGTTAACGAATCGGGAAACCTTACTCTCATTTCAAACACGCAACGACGAGTATAATTAGCAAACTATCAGCAATAATTAGTACGTAATACATCAGTTACAAACAATCTTGAGTAATAATGAAATTAAATTCTTGAGAGATTAATATTTCATGAAACAACACCAATTTCATGTCGAAAGAAATAACAATTCAATCTGAGATGTGAAATGAAATTTTTTGATGGAATAGAATCTGATGTACTAAATACTGGTTCTATATTTTTAATTGAAAATTAAATCCAAACAAAACCGACACCACGAGCTTTGAAAATTATTAGTAAGTAACTGTTGAAAAATATTCAGTAGTTAAAACGAGTGTTATGAAAGTGTAAGAGAGCGCGAAGTGAGAAGATACGATTTCCAAAAATGTTCGTTTTCGGTCAACTTCGAGAGTTTATTCCTTATTATTTCTCATTTCATTGAATCGCCAAAAATGTAGTTGGTACGTCTGAATATAGTAGATACGTAAAAAATGACAATGGAAAACGGTAGGAAAAAGAAGAAAAACAAGCGTACTCAAATTACGGCTAATATGAGTTTTTCAGTCATAATTTATTCGCCCGGGGGACGATTTTGGATAACCTTGATCCACGTTCGAGGGGAGTCATCAAAGCACTTAGTTACGCGCTAGGAATGCGTAACAGCGCTGCGGAATGTTCAAGAAGCGTTCCAGCAATGCCGCTAATTTCCCTCGATTCGAAGGGGTTAACCGCTTTCCAAACTCCCGCACACCGGTTGTTTACAACATTTACAGGAATTTTATCCGATTTCAAAGGAGCTTATAACTGTTGTGGAATTCGGTGGAAACGTTGAATCTGGATTGTGGTCAACTGTAGTCGGGATTTCGCGAATTAAATCGCCGTCTTTTTTCGTTTTACTGGAGTTTTAAGGGAGGTTAATTAACTGGAAATTAATTCTTTGCATTAATTCTACTTCGAGATAATCCGATGTTAAGAATTTTTTAAATTGTTATATTCGTAAGCTGAAAAGATCTCTTGAAACGAAAAAAAAAGAATAAAATAAAAATAAAAATACTGGATCTACGAACAACCGAGATATCGATGATTTATTTCGAATCGCTTCTAATAGTTCGAAATTTAGTAGATTCTCGCGATTTTACTCTGCAGTGGTTCATTTTATTCAAATTCTTATTTTCTGAATATTTAATGATATGGATTCTTCTGTCAGCAGTCGATTTAACATTGTTAATTATTGAACATGGTCAATATTGGGAAAATTTATTAAAACTAAGTATCTCATGATACCTATAACGTAAAAAAAAAAAAAATCATTACATGAAATTGTAAGAAATAGTCTTCTGAATAAAATGAACTACTGTAGAATGAAATTGAAGAAATCTTCCAGATTTTAAACCGTTTTGAAGCATTTTGAAACAAAGCATCGATATTTGAGCCATCATTTATAATTGCAGTACCTTTTATTTATTATTTTGTTAAATTACTTATTATTAAAAAAAAAATAATTACACAGCTCACGAATATAACAATTTGATGAATATTCGATGTATTACTATTTCGTAATGAAATTAATAAAAAATATCGATTTGTGATTTTTGGTGATTTTTTCGAAGAGCTATTCTCGATGTGATTGTAATCTGGATTACAACTACGCGTCACTTTTTAATTTTTTTGAATGACTTCTAAAAATTTCTATGCGATTTTATAGATTTCGGTGATTATATTTTGTTGGATTGCTAACATTGACTACGAATAAAAAAAAAATACGATCTAACGAAAGATCAGACATTGTTGTAAATTTTGTAAAACGACAAACTCGATTGTTCTTCTTGTGATAGCTAAATTCACAGGAATTGAAAAAAAATTAATCATTGTAGCACGAAAGGAATTTACGGACTTGTGCGATTAAAAAATTAGTTCAAAAATCGAGAGCCAAGAAAATTGAAAATCTTATTTCATTCTTGCCAAAGACATCGCCAAACACTGAGAGAAATTTTTAGTTCCGGTTACCGCTCAGTCCTTGACTATTTTCATTTTCAAAATGGTTGCGCTTACCTCGTTCTTCCTAATTCCAACAATATTCAAACAGTTTTTTTAACGATACATTTTTTACTGAATTTTTCTAGTTACGGTAAGAAATGAAATTTTTCACAATGAATATTCCGCAGCTTGAATAATAACTCGGTTACAAAATTTCGCGGACACAAATAGGGTATAAAAATTCTTCGACCTCGACGAATTCCAATCACGGAATTGAATAAATTTAGCATGGTGCAGCTCAGATGTGACATCGATTCCCGAAAGTGGTTAACTCCCCACTTTCACGATACATTGGATCCTGATTCCATTTCGCAATTATATAACCAATCCCTGCGCTGGCGCAGGATAATATGAAAGGGGGAAACGAGATGGGGCGAAACTCACGCCGGACAGTAGTTGCAGACGTAGCTGAAATAGGGTCGTCCACCGGGCCCCGTTTTTCCGGTACATTTGGCCCACCCGCAGCCCACTCGATGAGTCGGTGCCCAGACCATCTGGGTGTAGTGGCCTATCTGGCTGAGGTCGTTCTGGGCCTCGGTGCCGTATTTGAACAGCTGCTTCTCCAGGTACCACGTCTTGATCGCGAAGAACCTACGGAAACGAAACCAATGGAGGATATTTCGTCTCGGTTAAAATTTCAAGTCGAGCTTTTGGTGATTCGATGACCGAGTCTTCACGGACCAAAATTTCTTTCAAGATCTTGCGAAGGGTGTGCGAAATTTTTCGGAGGACACGCGAGACGATCTTAAGGACGAATGGAATCACGGCCCGGATTCTGAGTGAGGAAACTTGAGAAAACCCATTTAAAAAATCTACAACGATGTAATTATCGGCGTTAACGGCGGTGAACACGATTAGAACAACCTGTTTATTATCTGATCGTAATCGGTCCCAAAAGATTTGATTCTTTCTCTTTTCCTGAGGACTGATTAAAAATGTGTGCCCCGTTAGTCGCTGGGACTGAAAAATATTCACTGTGACAAATCTGCGGGATAAACTTCCCAGAGCATCTAAATGATTATCGTATAAAAAACATGACCATTCATGAGGTAGTGAATTTGTTTACGAAATTTTTAATGAGTTTGCACGCAAAGAGTTATCACTTTTTTTCATTTACTTAGAAAATTGTTTTCGTATTTTAAAAAGAAATTTTATCAGCAGCAGTGTTTACCTTTATAGTGTAACAGGCAAAAATACAGATTAACTCAAAGTATTTTGATGGTAATTAGATATTGTACCTATAATGAGTAGTACGAAATAATTAGAAAGAATTCGTTCGACTAACAATAATACAATTTTTAGTAAACCCCAAAAAGTCTCTATTATTTCGACGGATAAATGACAAGTTAGGATTAGGCAAGATTTAAAAATATATTTGCCATAGTCACTCATCGAAGGTGTGATAAAGTTAATTGGTGAGAAAAGAAGTGAAAAACTCGGTGACAGATTTCAAGAAATGCGTATAAATTCGAACAATGCAGCATAAAATAAGAGTGGAGTACCTCATTTGATTGACAATAATTGGATCTTAGAGTGAATTATCGATTTTCAATATCTCGTTTAAATTTCGTCGTTTTATTTGTTTACTTTTTTTGTTACACCTCTTGCGATCCCTTGATATTGATTAGGAAATACAAAGCGACATGGAGAAAGAAATATACAGAAGTGAGAAACGGACGACAGAAGAGCCATAATTGCGAGGGCGTTGTTGATTGTTATAATCAATATATTACCGTTATTATTATCATTGTCGTTGTCATTATTGCTAGTTTAATTAGCACGTACTCGGGCGATTAATCTTCTCCACCCTTTCTGCAAGCCTGTACCGACGACCTGCGTAAACGGGTTTGTTTTTCTTTTTGAGAATAAAAAATTACCAACACGTTGTTCGCGTCTCCGAAGACCTAATTATCTGATATTAATAATTCTCCGATTAATTAAAGTGTTACGAATTTACGTGAGCTGCTGCCGCATCACTGATACCTCGAGGTATCGAAACTTTGCTAAAGTATAAACAGCCTCTTTGATTCTGGAAGATTGTAATTAAGGAAAATATTGACTTGCAGTGTTGACAAAATAATACGATCATCCTGCTAATTAATAGTTGTATTTACCGGAATTTAAAATGGATACGATACGTGACTCAACTTTGTTTTTAGTAAATGTAACACGAGGAAAGTAGAATGTGCTTTTTCAAATTAAACCATGAGATAAAGGATTTCCAGTCTTCGTCTCGTTTTCGAGATTTACTGTAAACGTAATGTCTGAATTTCAACTTGATTTCTCTAATGGAAGCGCAAACTTGAAATTTTTATTTCAACAATTTTATTTAGTAATCATACGAATACCAGATTATGAATCCATTTTTAATACAGAGATTAAGTACTGTTGAACTTAATTGGGAAGGATATTTCTACTCGTCGTTATTTTATATTATAAAATACAAATGATCGTGAATTTTGCCATCCGTTTTATGAAAACAGACGACACTTTGGTCACTTATGACAATTTGATAAATGATGACACTGATAAATTTTTTTTCACCATTGTTGGTATATTTCGTAACAGATCATTAGTTGCAAGTCCAGAAATATTTTTAAAAATATTTTCGAAGGAAACCAAACTGTGAAGCGGTAGAAAATGAAAGGATCGTAACATTGAGTTTCTAAAAACGCAAAGATCTGTTTGTCGTAGTGTTTGAAAATTTTGAAAGTCAAAGCATAGAAACCGGAGTGGAAAAAGAAGGTCTAAATGTGTGTAAGAATCCAAAATATAGACTCGTGAAAATTCTGATGAAATTCTCTGTATTCTATATTTGTACGTTTCGACTTCTTGCATTATAAAATTCTATTAAACCTTTTTTCGCGATGTTGCAAAATCGGTATTGTAATCTTGTTACTTTCTAATCTTCCTTCATTTCCACCAACACTATATACGAGTTCACGTTTGGCTTCACATACTTGGCTACGTTTTAACCTTCTAAATATCGAAATTCTGTTAAATTAAATTCTTGGCTCTTTGAAAATTCGATATTTTTGCCCTTTCGTAATACGGCTACTCCACTCCCTGACCCTTGCCCATTTTATTCCAAGGAGCGAAGGCTTCGCGTCCTCTTTCATAAATCCCAAATTAAACGTAGTCGGGCGGATCAGCCTGAGAGACTAGGACGAGGAATGACAAGGTCTTCGTACAGCCCCCGTCAACAGGTGGCTTTGCCCGGGGATTTGGAACAACAATACGACGAATTATCCCCCTCTGTATCTACCTGACAAATCGCGGTTTATATAGCACATAACCAAGCCAGGATCACAAGCTAGTCCTTACACTCTCGGTTCAGAATTTGCAGGACTTCGTCGCGTGCTTAAAAGACCCTGGAATTACATCAGCTCTAATATTATTTTCTGGATTTCCCGGACTCTTTGCGGGAAAAACAAAACCCGCAAAGTACATTTGGAAACGGGCTGGTAGACACTTTTCACTCAACTTGAAAGGTTTTCAGCGGAAGAATCTAGAAATCTGATATACCGGACAAAATTCTCGGTGCTGATTCGATTTTCATACAATTTACGTAACATTGTTTTTTACCATGTCAGGATTTTTCAGAATTTATTGCCGATTATGTGACTCTTGCACTTGAACCTTGCGATCTTTTAAATACTGATCATCCGATTTCACTACGTAGAATCAAACTCTAGACGAAGCAAAAAGTTTGACTCTCTAATTGTCTGTAATCCATCTTTAGTGTTTAGTTGAATTTTTTACAGGAACTTAAAAAATTATCAACTCATAAGAAATGAAGGAACGTTTTGATTCCTTCTCATCTCATACTATGTACAAAAAATTTGTAAATACTCAGTAATCCAATCGTCACATTTATTTTTACAAACTACATCACGATCATCTGTACTTGAAATGTTGAAATTCGATGAAGTTAGGCAAAAATTTGAGCTTTATAGAATTGTTGACTCCTACAATCTCTTGTGAAAATTGAAAATTGGATCAAACTGAAGGATAGAAAGAAAATGTTTATGAAAATCAAAATTTTTCTCACGGAAATATTCAAATGATTTGCGATTAATTATTTCCATTTTCTAAACGGTGTTTGCCAAACTTTTTTCAATACAGAATATTATGTTAAACCAATAATAAATATTAAATCGACGTAGGAGGTTAAAATTTTAAAGTTAAATATTTTCGAACAATCTTGAACAACTTGTGTCGATTACACGATGAAAATTCCTCCGAACCGAAATTAAGAATTCACCCTGAAAGGGACACGTGCTACGAATATGGTATAGAATTCCCGGGTAGTGGGACTAAATAATACGAAAATGAAAACCCAAGCAGAAACAGTTCACGACAAAAGTAACACATTTGAAATTTAATTCAACTTACTTCGATATAGTAATTCAATGTTTTGTCAATTTTTTTCATGGGTTATTAATGACAGGTTATTTTTGTATGGGTTATTTTTGTCACGATTCATTTTTGCCTTCGGTTATTTTTACTAGCGTCGTTATTAACCGCAAGTTATTTTTGTTTGGGTTGTTTATGACAGGTTATTTTTGTATAGGTTATGGTCGTCATGGGTTATCTTCGTATCGATTATTTTTATATGGGTTATGTTTGTCATGGGTTATTTTTTCCTTGGGTTATCAATGGTTTCGGTTGTTTGCAACAACTTATCCTTGTAAGGGTTATCGTTACGGTAGTCATTAAAGGTCGGTCACCGAATTTTTCCGACATCTCCGCAGCTTGATTCCTAAGCATTCCATTAGCGGACAATACTCGTGCACCTTACCATGGGACTTGCGCAGTCGAGATGAAGATGTTTTGTCCACAGGTACCGAAAGCGTCGATGTGAAGCCCGGTTGCGTTGTCATGGGTCAGGGCTAGGCAGCTTTCAGCCCATCGTTGAGCAGCCCTCGCGGCTCCCCTGTGCCATTTCTGCAACAAAGAGAACAAAGGAATAGGAAGTGAAAAAAAATTGCTCGTCATTTTTTCCCGATATTATAGTTCATTATTTTCTTATCTCTATTATAATTTATCATATTATCATCGCGCTCACCGCGATCCAACACGCCATGCGCCAGTTAATTATACGTAACGAGGCTTTCCCAGGAGACGAGAGATTCCATGGGAGCCTAAAAATATCTATAAACGATTCCTATCGAAGTTCTAGAGCTTTCGAAACTCTGAACGCGTTCAAATACTCGACATTGCGTTCTTCTATGGGGATTCCATGGGAATTCGATCATCGTTATCGGAATCCCACGGGATTTAAAGAACTTTTCATGGAATCCCCTGGAATTTTTATAAATTTACATACATATTTTGTAGAAAGTTCAACGGGTATTAGAAATTTGATGAGATCTTTGTTCGTTGTCGCGTTGATAATAATCAAGAAAAAAAATAAAATTTCCACCTGATTCATGCATGACCGTAAATTTAGGGGGGAAAAAAAAAAACCTCTCGAAAAAAGACGTTACGAAACCTACAACATATGCGAAAAGATAATTCATGCGCGAGCTGACTCGCCGGTTTTTAATGGGATATATCGAGTTGGGAATTTTGTCGGAGGGAAAAGCACCGCGTATTATACGCAAAGAAACGCGCACACTTCGGTATCATGTGCGCGAAATTTTCCGGTTGAGCCGAAGGGAATTTCGCGGTATTATATATGGCGAGTGAGCAGCTCAGTCGTTCGTATGGGGCTTCGATTCACCCCGTTGCCCACGGCCATCAAAGACCTTCGAAGGGCAGTTTACCAGAGTCCTGAGCCGCGAACGGGCAAGCCGAAGCCCGCGGAATGATCGCTGGGGATTTTAGAGAGATTTAAAACGAGTATAAACGATTTTCAAAACTTTTTTCAACCATTCCCCCGGCTTTAAAAGTCCTTTGGCTGAATTATTTCAACGAAATGCCGCAAAAGTTTCGGAGACACGGATCAAGCAGAATTAGATATTATACGGAAACAAAGGAAGAGAAAATTGTGATAATGGTTTTTAATTGAAGAATGACGTTTGTCGAAAATTTGTCGAAAAAATGGTTTTTATTGAAAATTTTCAACCGCAAATATTCCCTTTAGAATTTTCACCTCCGTTAAATTGCTGCGCGTTTATTATCAATATTTACCAACCACGTGGATGTTTAAGAGAATGTTTTATTCGAAGCAGCCTACTTTTTTCTCACGCACACGAGTCGTAAGGGTTCCCGGGCATTAAAATGAACGACCGACCCCGGCGCACCGATTTATTCGCGAATATTTTACGGAAATATATCGTATCGTATTCCGCGTACGTGCAAGTATACTCGCATAAAGTACAAACATTCAGGCGCATAGTGCATGGTAACGATGTTACCGGGTTGTCGATATCAAAAACATTTTTATGTGCCTTATATACGGTAACAATGAAAAGCGGCAAATTTTTTTCTCATTTTTATTTCGACCCGAAACTGTTTCAAATTTTTTTACAAATGATTTAGGCCTGTTGAAAATTTCCGAAACTTACTTTGGATACATATTATAATTCAATTTTTATTCAAAAAAATTTGATACGCAATTTCCCCTTGGTTAAAAGCAACAATTTCTTCGCTTACCCCTGAAAAATTTGTTTTAAATAGCAGAAAGTGAATCCTGACAGAAAGATATCTGTTGTTGAAGACGATTTCAAAGATTGTCGCTTTTGGAATTCGAAGTTTTCCCATTCGAATAACACGGGAAAAATGTCACGTTTTTTCTAAATTGTTAGCACTCGGCCGAATTCAATGAGACAGACTTGACTCTGAAAGCACTTTGTAGAAATTTAAATTCTCTAGAAAAGTGTCCGCCGAGCGAAACCCGAAGCTCAAACAGTTCAAAAGTTACAGACCTCGACTCGAAAGTCAAACCCATCTTCAAATTCCTTAGTCACTGAAGTATCGAGTTCGAAATCGAAATTAAAACCACACTTTTGTAGAGAATTTAATTCGCTGTATGAAACATTTTCAAGGTTGAAGTCTGTTTAATTAAGTGCAGTTATGTGGTAAAAATTTTTGAAAAGCCGACATCTTGCACGTGTCATTCGAATAGAAAAATTTCGAGAGCGAGCTTTTACGATTAGATTTTGAAAATCATTTTCCTAGAGAATTTCTTCTTTCTTAATTTTAACCAGTCTTTCAGTTATGAGCGAAAAACGAACTCTGCTTTGAGACGAAAGTCATACGATAAAACCCGCGTATATTCATGTTTTCATAAATTTCACGCGACGGAACGAACGATCAATTTCGAATTCGATGAAAGACGTTTTTCACTCCACGCCTTAAGCTGGACATCGGATTTTCAAAGTCCAATAAAATAGTTCGCTTGACGGAAGATTGTACTCAGAGACCATGAACCCGTAACGGATAACTGTGTTATAACATGAATGATAACAGCTTGGGTAATAAAGTATGAATAAAAGATGAAAGCAAGTAGGTAACGTCGGCCAAAGACAACAGTTTATACAAATGGTTTCCGCACGCGTTCCGAGTGCTGAGTGCTTTTCCCTCTCTCGTGCGTGGGTTACAATATGTGTACAATAAGGTAGGCGAACAATGAGTCTATTTGAAAAGAACTAAAAGCATGCATTACTAATTACGGTGATTCGTTAAAGCTCCTAATCGACCACCACTTCGGACTTACCATGGCGAGCATGTTCGCCGCCGTTGGAGTTACGTGGGTCCTGAAAAAGTTGTGGTAGAGGACTATCTTCTTCTGAACTTTCTTCGTCGATGGTATGAGAACTTTCGTTGGTATTCTGTCCCCGTATAACTTTGGCCCTGCACAACGAAGAATACGAAGTCAAAAAACAAAACAACTTGGTAAACTGATACATAAGTGGACTATTCACAAACTTCACTCTTCGGCGATTAAGCAATTGCAAGAATTTCATCGATAATTACGAATTGAAAACTACTTTTTCATCGATGGACGGCTGTGTCGAAAGACATTCATCGTTAAATCGGCCGCAAAAAACATTTTATCCCGAAGAAGAATCGTTATTTGTACTGAAATGAAATTTACGGTAAGAATACGAAAACCGTAAAAAGAAAAGTTTGGAAGCTTTTGCCTCTTTGATTCCATTTTACGTCAATAATCGCGAAAACTTTGAATCCAATCGGCTACTTGTCATTTTTCAAAGCACTTAGCGATCCATTTCAAAGACAATTTTCACCAGAGTGTGCAACGTATCGAGTTTCGGTCATGTTAATCTTGCTCCAAACTCAGCGAGAATTCGTGGCGAGGCTGTACGGGTAATGTGCACACCGAGACAATCCGGTAATGAAACTGTTACACCGGAGTTCGAAGATTAATCACCACCGAGTCTAGTTGGCTGGTAGTGTTGTTAGTGGGTTAGTTAGGGATACTGTACATGGCTTACTACGGTCCGTCCTCCACGGCGTAGCGGCTGGAAGGGTGGCCGCTACCGCAATCCACATCCATATCCACCTCATGCTTCCGGACGTATCCTTTCCCGAGCGATCACCTGGAATTCTGAAAAACAAAAGAAACACCTCTTAGTTTCAAAATTGGAGTGTCCGATTTATTCGATTGTTCCTAAAATATGGGATAGGACACGAACGACTGGCGGATGGTGGAGCATCTCCGATCATCCAAGCACACCAAGATTTCACGCTTCGTGTTCAAATCTGGGAATATCAATTTTTACACATTCCCTGTGAAAATTGGAAAAATTCCCAGAACTTGTAGCTTCTGAGTTACAGAGGTTTGAACTTGACCGATAAGATACTAGCACGTCATTTTCAAGGAGGTGGTTCGCAGTTCCCTCATTCATCAACTTCCAACATCCATAACACGATAGTATCGGTGCAGCAGAATTTTCATAATAGCAGTTTAGTCTCAGACTCTCTTAAATTTCATGATATTCACCACTTTGTACGAATAGATCGTCAAATTGTTTATAACAGGGCTGTTGGACTACGGAATTGAAACGACCCGGTCATGTACTGTCCAATATTTTTTAGTTTACCTAAGTTTAACTAGACCGAAATAATGCAGCGAGAGCAAGACTTGCAGTCAAAATATTAGGAAAGTGTTGCAGTGAACAGTTGAGTTGTTAGTTAGTGCGAAGAACAGCCAATCAACGAAAAGAACAGGATCTGATTTCGAGGTAAGAAAGGTTACGAACAGAGAGGACTTTCTTACGAAGGTTTCATTGGTATGCAGGTCACATAACCCTACCCAATTGATACTTCTTCTACAGTTCTGAAATTGTTTGAAATTTTTTAGGAATATCTTGTCATTGATATTACATTGTCAATCACAGGCGCGAATTTTGAAAAGAAACAGAGAGTAAAAATTGCGAATTTGATTCGCGCTCCAACGGTTTTCGTTTGTAAAAAATTTATATCGAGATATGAATGTTTGAAGTTTCATTACTTTTGTTTAATTCGACACGCTTTCCTTCGCAAAGCTAGCTATGCGAACAAAAATGACTGGATTAGTATAGGTATACAGAGTGAATTCAGAACGACCGCATGGTCCGTCGTTTGCTAAATTTTAAGGTAAGGTAACACCGAATTTTTCGTTTCTGAAATGACTAAAAAACGTGTGATCAAAAAGTACTTCCAACCAGATTTAAAGTTTGGTAGAAAATTTCTAGCGCTTCGCTGTAAAAATTTCATACGCATACACTTTCGTCACAGTGGATTGAAATTTTTTTTCAGAGCATACATTACCGCAGTTTAAACCTTGTTTAACGGAATTTTTGATCACATCTTTTTTAGTCATTTCGAGAACGAAAAACTCGCTATTCTCACAATTTTACCGGAGTTCCCTCTTAACGCGCATGCGCTAAAATTTGAGGACTACTGTTTACCAGGATCACCAACTGTCTCTAACCTCAAAAATTTCGACAATTGTGGATTGAGCACACATGCCACTGACAACTGTCAAAATTTTTGAGGTTAGATACATCGCAACGAACTGTAATCTAGATTTAAGACGTACCGTGCAGTTGTCAGAAATTCGCTCTGCATAATCACCAAAATTCATGCTAAGATTCCTCGGCTAAACATCCTTATTGCCTATTGGTCAGCTTCGCAGCTCTGTAACTCGGAAACCACGAGAGAAACGTTTTCGCTGAGAAATCACAGTCTCAGTTTTTCCTGTGGAATATTTATTCCATCTTGATCACTTACGAGACTCGCACGACAATGAATCATATCGCACATCACACGTGCACTGATATATCGCTCGCGTGATATTTATTGCAAAACCGAACGTATTCCCAGTCGGTTTCGAAGGCGATACACCGTCCTTAAAAGCGCATCAGGAAATTGAGAAAAAAAAGTCTGCGATAAGGCCTGAGAGGTATTTCCGGGGCTAGAAACGGGCTGCGAGGGCAAGGGCACAGATGGAGCTATGGTAATGATGTAAATCCTTTCGGGGGCGTCGATAGCTAGTCGATACCACACCAAACTCGGGGGTCCCAACCCATCGGACACGCGTTTCTTGCTCGGCCTCCCCGCACCTTCGATATCCCGCATATATCAAGCTTTTTCCAATATTCCCTTACGACCGACCAAATCGCGGTGCTCGACTAACGCGAGGCTCGTTCTTGTAATAATGGGACCGCGATAGCCGATAGGCCCATCCTGCGAAGATGTTATATATAAGGTAAACGAAAAGCGAAAGCTACAGCGTTCGAAATACCCGTTGTGGTGAGTACCCTTTATACAACCGCGAAGGGATTGCGTACGACATTCGTACCCTGATCCTTGAATTGTTTTATAATTCTTATTATTATTATTATTATTATTTCTGTTGTTAATTCCGTTTCGAAGGTTTACAACTGATTCGTTAACCTAAACAATTGAGTTTTTTTGGTAAACCACCGAAATCTTTAACTCGAACTACTGATAAAAGTAGTGGAAAAATGGAAAATAAACTTTGGAAGTTTGTTTATTCTTGCGATACTGTGCGTAAAATTCGGTTTTTAGGCACTGGCTGCACGATATGGATGGACCTATTTCAAGCGTTTACAGAGAGTCTGGAACAATTTTTGGATTTTTCGGAATTTTGTACAATCAAGTGTGTGGATACGAATAGACGGCTGAAGAAGTAACTGTTTTTACGAATTCATATTTAGACAGCCGATCACTCATTCGATTAGAGTTTCTTTGTAAGAAAAACAAAGAAATCGAGCTGCGTTAACGTCTTTTTTTTAATATCGGAATCAAGTAACAGAAAACATTGCTATAATTGACAATAACGTCATGCGTCTTACTCGGTAACATATTTCACATCGCCCTAGGTATTCGAAAAGCGGTTCAAACGAATTCACTCCAAATGTGGAAACAGTATTTTCGAATAGTCGGCGCTTTCTTCCATGATCCAAATTTTTTCTCCTACCAAGCGTTGGTCATTTGAAGATGTAATCCGATTTTTGTCACAAGTTTACGACTTTTTTCAACTGAGTAAGACGTACAAAGGATGCCAATTAAAAAAAAAAAACAAGTCGTGGGAAAGAGGTTTAACCATATAACAATACTTTCTCCAAATCTGAAGTAAATCGGTTTGCGTCATTCTTGAGATTACATGAACACCGCAAAACATGTCACAGAGTGAAATAGTTGACGTTATTAGCAATAAGAATGCTTTCGGTTACTTTGTTTGGCATAAAAAAAAAGTTGTGGGAACGAAGCTCGATTTAAATGCATTTGAATTTTTCATTGGACAATTCAGTCACGTCGGCAGTGCAGATTCATCCTGCAGTACCATCGCTGACCGGTCGCTAACGGCTGAATCTGCATTACCAACGTAGCCGAATCGTTCAAAAAATTAGCCGTCTCATAATTACTGACCGCTAGTTGGACGTTAGGTTGGCAACAATTCGCTGCGCATTCGCTCTTGTCTATGTTGACACATGCGCACTCGGTCGTCCAGTTTCACCAAATATTCTGGGAACATTTACGTCTCGAATCGTCGTGAGATTTGCAAAATTCGATAAACTTTTGGTCATCGTTCCAAAGATGATATCATCAAGTCCAAACTGCATATTTCAAAAATGATGAAATCCGCTAGCCGTAATTGAGTCTTAACGAAGTTGGCAATGAGCTGAAAAACTGGCGAATCGATTCGATTACGGATATTGTCGAAACGTCTAGCTCAATCCATTCCACTATCGCATCGAATCAATGGGTTAAATTTTTCCGGAACAAGAGATGCTCGATTCCCGTTCGCCCGTTCAATAATACAGCTATAAACTAAAAGAGCGAAAGCCAGTCGCGCTATTTGTCACGAAGGGTCGTGCTCCGGCTATCAAAGAAGGGGCGACGCTGTGTTCTTCGGTTGAAAAAAAATTCCTCGAAGACGATTCCAACTTCGGTAGTACAACAATAAACCAGGCGAGTGAGAAAATAGTCGCTCCAGTCGAGGGGATCTGTCTTCAATGGGGAATTGAAAAGGGTTGAACGATTTCAACGGCCAAGATTCAAAGGGTGGCTCTCGGCGGCTGTCGCACCCGGGGATATTCGATTGTCGGATATGACGTAGGGCGTCGGGGGTTTCGGAAAAGGGACAGATAGCTGCCTATGCGAGATTGCTAAGATAACGGGGCGGCATTAGGGGAGGGTATTGGCCGGTTAGCCCCATTGTTATTGGAGGCGAATGTCCGCACCTTTCCTCCGAATTATATCACGGACCACGGACTGATCCCACGCTATACGGAGAACCCATATCCCCTATCGGCGAATCTGAACCACCCACGGCTTCCCTTATTCTCAATTTCCAGCAAGCTTACTTCATTTCCGGATTAGGTATTGCCTGATATTGCCCTGCAAGAGTTGCGGAAAATTGTACCCGTCACGTGATTTAGGCCTCGTTTCACATGCCGGGTAATTCGGGGCGTCCTGTGGTACCTAAATTTGAACTTTGACAAGTTTGAAGTTGAGTTTTTATTTTTTTAGATTGGGTGGTCAGTTTTCGAAAATGGTTTTATTGCGATCCGTTCGAAGTATTGAGGGATTCGAAAACGATGCCCGAATTTGAATTGTGAGTCGAATGAAAGATTTTTCAGAAATTTAGTGTCTGAAGTTGAATTCAGGTTTTCGTTCGAATTGTTATTTTGATGAAACTGTGAAGAGCCATCTGAAAACGGTTGAAATTCGATTTTGATGTTTAATCAAATTTATCAAGAATATTGATTCTTCCTGATTTTAGTTTTCGTAATTCTGTCAAGTTCTTTTCAAAACGCAAATAATCAACGTCACCGAAGTCTAAATTTGAATAAAAATTTTTATTTCAATCGCGAAGAAGAATTTTCCCGACAATTCAGGCTCCAAGTTTGATTTCAAATCTATACGCGAGGCATAATTTCCTACATTAAAATTCTATCAAGTAAGAATTTGTTGAAAAACAAGACTATCGCCTCAAGCGCCACCTAATTCCGAAATATTGCTACAATTTCGGTAAATTTCAAAGAGATGAAAAAGATTAAAAATCAACGCTACATCAGATATCTTCGAATTATTTACCATTACTCCCAATTATGTCAAATAATTATCAGATTACTCACCAGTACCCCGCTCTGTTTCTAAAGTAATTAACTCCATCAGATTTTCCCTAATAAATAAACTCCAACCCTTCAACCTTATCCCCGGTCTGAGCTGACGAGAAGGTTGTAAAAGAAATTGTTTCGCTCGGAGGCGAGATAAGGCCTCGGGGTTCCTCTTCCTCGTTTTGCTTCGTCTTCGGCAATCTAATTCTATAAACCGAGAAGCTTGCAGAACATCCGGCTCAGAGCGGAAAAGGTGAGTTGACGACGCGGAGGGTTTTTGATTCCCATTAATCCACCGAAGTGGGTACTCGACCCACAGAACGGTGTCCGGGCTACTGGTACAGCGGCAATAAAGTCTGAAGTATGCTACTTCCACGGGGGTTTCATTAATCACCCGGCTGTCCGCACGCCTCGCCGTTCACCCCCGGTAAATATTTTATTTCCCCGAGTTTGAAACGGAGGGGGGGGGGGGGGGGGGGTTCAGACGCCGTCCGCCTTGGCCATTCACCGTTCACCGTTTTCTCCCGCTCCATGGGTATACCGAGAATCAAACTAAATTATCCGGAGCGGTTATACGGGGGTAATAATAAATTACCGTGCCCTAATCGCGCAGCGAGTGGCAGGCAAGTGCGGGGCACGATTTTCTTGTATCTCAAAATCAGTGGAAAAAGAAACTTTTCAGACTATCGCGCAAATGCTGAACGAACCGACTTTCACTCTCGTGCCTGAGGAAACTGGGTCTCTCTCCTTGAAGCCCCCTTCGTCTACTGATAATATTGTACGTATTTCAGAGACGGGGAAAGGAGTAAAAAGTTATTGTTGTATCCGTAATTACGACGACGTGATAAATTGCCGACCTACGCCAAACTGATCGGACACGCTACCGCCTAATTATACGTTATAGGTATAACTTAGCGAGGATAATATTTGACACATTTTTTCACTGTATTAGTATCGGATGATTGTTTCAAATTAGAATGATTTTACCATTTTTTACCGAAACAGTCAGGTCTGAAGATTGAGTTTTTGCCGTAGAAAAAAAATCCTTCCAAAGTATAAACGTGTAAAAAATGTACTGCTTTTTCAGTTTCGTTGGAGAATTTTTTCAAATCATCGTGAGTGCGGTTTTGCATGGATCAAACTGTGAGGACGATCGAATTATCTTCAAGAATGATGACAGCTTTTTTCTGCTTTGAACCGAGAAAGCAGAAACTAGAAAAATGAAGACTTTTTGTACCTTTCGTTCAAAATGGCGGACTTCAGTCGATCTTCCGCGATCTACGAAACGAGGTATATGTTATTGTTTTTATCAAAGTAAAGTCAATCAGAAATATTGCGCAAAGAAACTGGAGTGAGTATACTTTTCTACAAGTTATTTAAATAGTGGAAACAATCGTTCA
The DNA here is from genome assembly GCF_021155775.2 of Neodiprion pinetum. Lineage (NCBI taxonomy): Eukaryota > Metazoa > Arthropoda > Insecta > Hymenoptera > Diprionidae > Neodiprion > Neodiprion pinetum. Next base: position 27,635,770 of record NC_060233.1, read on the forward strand.
GGTATTGTTTTGGAAGAAAGAGAAAGTGAAAAAAATTGCCCTTGTCCGAAACAATTTAATGCTTTCTCCTTTTCTCTTTTTAATTCACGATGTGACCGAAGTTCTGAACGCACGTTCAAACGAAAATTCAAGGAACCAATACCGTCGGAACTTTTTCAGAAATACTTTTTTACCAATTGAATTGCAAATGTATCAATCTGTGCTACTTTTGAAGAAAACTTTTACGCACAGTGAAAAGGTGGTGCGAAATAATCACTTCAGTATATATAAGCTTGTTTATACTTTCGTTGAAATGAACGTTCAAAACTTTGAGCACATAATTTGCGAGGATATTTACCAATCTTCTAATAATATTCCAAAGCTCTCAGCCAAATTATGAATCAAAAATATATAGATTTGACGTGTATTAGTGTCAAATAAGTCGAATATTTTTTTCATCCGCATTCTTAATGGTCGGAATAATGTGTTCTTCAATTTTTGCGGCTCTCAAAGTTTCCCACCAATTTCCATTACAAAGAATTCTTCGTAATGGTAAAACTGAACGTAAAAAGCATCCTTATTGACGGTGTATAATTTCCGTGTGCTTTTCAATCGTTCGATTCGAATCAATGGTACTCGAGAAATATGCAGATCCGAATGGACGCTGTTCGTTTATCCCATGCGTGAATTGATGCGTTGATTACTGCCTGGAAAATTGGCGAATCTGTTGCGAAGGGCGCCTTTACAGACTGCGCGCCTACACGACTGCCTCGGTGAACATTTTTTCCCGGTGAAATTCTGTGAAACAAGCTCGTCAAAAGAGATAAACTAAAAACGAAAAGCTTGTGAAGAGATCCAGGTCGGTGAAAAAAATGTTATTATCATCATATTAGAAGGGTTCTGTATGAGATATTCCAGATATTCAAGGTTCACGTGTAAGAAATATCCGTTTTCCTGGTAATCGAAACTAATTGGTAAGAATAATGTTGTCCTTTTTCGAAACTTTTAGATACTCGTTAAAAAGCGCACGTAAAATTCTTCAGAAATCTGAAGAAGAACTGTCAGTTTTACTCTTCAAAGCTGTTGCTGTGTTTCCAGCAAAAAATTTGGTATTTAAAAAGTTTATTAGATTTAAATCCGATAACCATAAATTGTAATTTTTTCAAGCATGAAGTCGTAAAATTGCACAGCAGAACTATGAAATGACAAACAAATCTATGAGAAGTCGTTCACTGAGAAAGATTTAGGGTATTTTCTTTTCTTTTGCGATTCCTCTTTTTCTTATGCACAGTAAAAAAAAAAAAGTAAGATTCGATATGTATTATTGATTGTAAGGAATTTAAAAAAATGATTCGATGGAAATTCGTTAAATTCATAATCACACATATCAAAATGATGTAACTTAAAGTGACTACGACTCAAACGACTTGACACAAATTCAAACAGTTTTCACTGGCTTCAAGCGGGATTTAAAGACTTCTTGTAAAAATCAATACTGAACAATTTGAAGACGATTTTCAAGGAGTTGACTGTTCAGAATCGGTGTATAAATTATTTACAATGGTTTGCTGAATTCCGGAAAGTCGCAAAGGTGCGAATCGGCGATTTTTCCTAAACGCGCATCGTTACAGGAACGTGAATTGATTCGACGCCGGGCCATCAAACATTCAATTACGTAAATGCGACGGATGAAAAACTCGAGGGCGAAGAAAATTCGGCTCCCGAATCGTTACCACAGTTAAATGCATCAGGGAACCGTCGAAACAGAGTCCAGTCAATAAGATCCATTAATCATTTTCGTCGGTCTGAAGGCGTTCGATTCTCCGTTTCATGCTCGGGCGATCGGTGAAACGTCGAAGAAACACGGGACAATGATTCGACAAAATTTCTGCCTGCCTTTATTTCCTGTTCGGGCAAATTTCGAATCGCCATCTATCAAAGACTTTGGAGGGCAGCCGTCCAGCCAAACGTACGTTGTCCAAATATTTTTTTTTTTTTTTTTTGTTTAGTTCTCCGTATCATCCCGAAAGAATTTCGTAACTTCCTGGGGCGGGTAGCTTTGATCGATGTTTTTAATTTGCGACGTGAATAGCGGCAACTCGGCCTCTGCTGCAAATAGACACGAGCTTTTTGGCGGACGGAATCCCCGCAAAACCGCGGCTACTATATTCCCAACCCCAGGGGTACAGGAGCCGATGTTGCCAGGGAATATTTCCCTGGAGAGAAAATTTCCCAAAATGTGCGGTCAATTTCTTTTTCAATAAACAATTTTTTTCGTTTTCTTCATTATTTCACATGCTTTATTATTTTTCGGATTCTTTTTTCATTCTTTTTTTTTTCTTTTCTTTTCTTTGGTTTTTTTGGCCCGGAGATTTTTCATCGCTCCGCTCACCCGCTCAGTTTTACTTTGTTTATACGAATGTTTTTGGGTAAAACGATGTAAAGCTCGTATACAGAGAGAAAAATTTGTAGTTTTGATTATTGTACAAGTATTTGACTGTTTTCATTTTTTTTTGATAGCCGGATGATATCTTTCTGGATAAAAAATGAAAAGGAGTTACTGTTATTGATTTTAAGGGATCTTTTAACCGAAACAAAGTAGTCGACCAAATAAACGGTCTCAATCTTGCAATAACCAGAAAATGTTGTACCCATTGACAACTATGATCACACTATAGAGTTTCGTGTAACGCATTTACTTATAATTTCAACAACACTCAAACTCTCACTGTAACGATATCCTTTTTAGTAGAATTTTTCAGTAAATATGACAGTTGAAATGTTTCTCAGACTGTGATATTATTTGTCAATTAAATTTTCTTGCGTACTTTGCACAATCAATAACTTCCTCGATGTAAATCAATTTCACCTCACTTTCATCATTTATCTCATCTTAATATATTCAAACAGCGTATTCCTTATCCATAATATATTTTTTTCTAATTTATGGAACGAACAAAAAATATTTGGCAGAGATCCAACATCTGTTCAATGTCAGTATTTCATTTTGTTATTGCATATCGAATTGTCCTAGAGCTGAAACTCTAATTTTTTTGTTGCTCGACGAGAAAATCATAGTTCGGACGTTTTCACATTTTATCTAAATTAAGAATGTGTTTTATTTCGTAGTTATAAATTCACGATAAAATTCATAGCTCAGTATTCATAATTTTGTGTTATGAAGCAGGAGAATCCCCGAAAAAAAAAAAAAAAAATTACGAATACTTTTCTATTCTAGTTACTTTCGTAAGTTATCTTCTTTATGTAGAAATCTCCTTTGAAATCTCTTGCTTCTAAAAATTTTGTTCCGAATTTTTAATGTCGAAAACAACGAGATTCTTTTACCGTTTATCTAACGAACCACGAGATGACGTATTTCAATTAATGTTGGAATCAAAAGTATAAGTAACGAAAAATCTCGTGTCCTGTCTGCATCTTGTGAATTCGGTTACTCCTTTAAAAAAAGTAGTGTGAAAAAATTAAAAATAAAAAGTATAAATCCGCCAAATGAAACACTTATCGCAAATGAATAAAAAGTATCAAACTCATCGGGTGGAAAATCGATTTTATAGTTCAAACACGTAACGTACACATTTCCATTTCATTTCTTTCTGTAATGGAAAATATTGTGAGAATGCTGTGTACAGTGATGAAATTTTTTTTTTCTACAAAAGTAGCGAGAGAATTCCGTGGAATCGGTCCTCGGCAATTTTTCAGTCTGCATGAAACCGTTCCGATATATACTGCATAATAAGCCAGTAAAAAACTCAGACTGCCTGCAGCAGCGTCTCGACTCTCGGGTAGGTACATCACGTCTGCAAATACGTGCATGAAATTTTCCTCCTTTCACCCCCCCCCCCCCCCCCCCCCCCACTTTTTTTCCTCATCGAGTACGAACAGTGCGTCTGTGAGTCACAGAAAATTACGAGACGTCGAGAGAAAAATGAAACACGGCAAACGTACATCTTTACGTATATTATACAAGACTCTCCAATATTCCATGACAAGTGTGAATAGTATACCAAAATGTTTATTTCCCAAAGTTTTTTTTTTTTTTCTTGTTTTTTTATGCAATTTTTTACGATCTACCTCAAAACGGGTTTCAAATCACGGAAAGATCAGACTTTTGACACGAAAAAGACATTGGCACGGATTTTTTTATCGATGACAGGAAGTTTCGATTCAAAAAGGTGAAATTGTTTAACGCGTTTTGCGTAATCGATAAGAACTACGAGCGTAGAAACTAAAAAGTCTTCGTATACACTGTATTATACTGTGAAAATATAGTGGACTCGAAATTTTTACTGTAAAAAGATAGATAAAAATTTAGTGGATAAACCTAAAGCCTACAAATGTATTGAAAATTTTATTTTAACATAACCATGCTGAATAGTTTTTGGGCGTATCTACATATAATTGTTGGAATGTTTTCACGGAGGTTGGGATTGAGATAAAGAAACGACTATGAATACCATTGGCATCATGTGACGCTGGAAAAATCAGGCATGCATGAGCTTTTGTCGTACGTTTATTTACCCAACATTCTCTCTCAACTCAACCGGCCATCCAGGGAAGCTTTTATTTTTTCCTCCTCTCTTATCCATGTTTCGGAATTGAGGTGACGCAATCTGCGATTCGCCTCGCATTTTGGACATTCACATATAATTGAAAATCGAAAAATCGAACGTCGAAATAAATTAACGCACGAAACGTAAATATCTGAGAAATATATCGAGGAAGTAAGAAATATCTAGCAAGAACTATACGTGCAGTAGAAAAGTTCTGCCAATCGAATAAAATTGTAACCGATATGGAGTCGAGCCGAAATTCCCCGAACACATTTCCACCCACTACACAGTTTGTACAGATCTGTGAAAATCAATGCATACGCAAGAGGTGTTTCATTTTTTCCCCTCTCGTTTACGTTTTTTCATCAACTTTTATGTTCTAGGATAGAAAAGCTTTCCCCGAAATGTCGACATTCCCTGTTTTCCTTTCTGAATTCATTTTCGGCTTCCTCCTCTTCCCTTTATCTTTTTTCGCCTATATTTTTAACACCTTTGTAGCCAGCAGCTGCGCCTCATCGCCACCTCGGCATGCATATGACCGTGGTTGTAGCTACAGTGTTGAGCCGTTTCCCTGCGGTCACTTTTGTAACCTGAAAAATTCAGTTTTCGCTGTACCTGCTATACATATACGTATAAGATAAAGCTCTGTGCAACCGAACCTGAAAAGTTCAGACGGGTTTTTATCTTTCGTACACATCTATGTTTCTGTTCGAAGTGAAAAACTAAAAAATACCGGTAAAGTTTCACTCGACGAAATGGAATACTAATGTGAGTAAATATTACTTGCTTTTATTCTGGCTGGGGTGAAAAAAATGTTTTCAAATTTATTCCACCTTGAGTCAATTTTTAATTTTTCGTTTGAGTAACTCGTGCTTTTCAAAATTAAAACAAAGTCGTAGCTTTGAATGTTTTCTTTATTCTTGCTGAAAAGTTTTTAACACATAAATTTTAATGTTCGTAACTCGTGCAAAGTTTTCTTCCACTTATTGTACATATATTTGCGTGGAATTTTTCATGCGCATAATAAGCTACATCGGTTAATCTACATTTTTCGTTATTTTACAAACCTCGAAAATAGAAACGAGTTTTGTTACTGAAATCAGAAAATCTAGAATGTGTTGCTGTTCTTTTTACGATGCTCACTGTCAACTGGATTTCGTTGTAAATATCGCGATAAGTTGATGCTGGTGCAACGATAACTTGATGCTAAAGCTCCGTTAAACCTAAACAAATTAAAGAAACTAAACAAACGGATTAATTGTTGCGTTAGCCAGAAAATTAGCTACCAATGTCTGTACATATAATCGCGCTATAACAGCTACTTCACTGAGAAAAGAGTCTTGTTATGATAAATTAATATATTTCATTGACTATCTTCAGGAACCATTTTTTAGCCGTTTAAAAACTTACTAACGTGTAACAAATATGTGTGCTGTTATAATTACAATCTAAATTTTGTAGTATTTGAAGCAAATACAATATTAATTTCTCACTAAAATACCTCTGTTATTGGAAATACATTCTAAAATTGTGGCAGATAAAGCGAGAGTTGATTCAAATTTTTTTTTCTCTTACCACAAAATTAGCATTAATTGTAAGAAATTTCACACCGCGTCATCCCGCATGAAGATTTATCAACAGTTAGCAAATCTTGTCTGAGGATTCGAAGCTCGTAAGCTCACCAATCGCACGTTCCTAGCACGTTCTTTACATTTTGCACGCAGTTCGTAGGCCGAGCGGTTGATTTATAATAAAAACCAATCCGACAGTGCGACAATAACGTTACGGAACTGATATTACAATCTTCGGACTTATCCGAGCTTCTTCCAGCGTTTAATTGTCAGTGCGGTGTGTTTTTGTTCATAATCTCCTGATCTGGATACGCGAAGTTACGTTTGAAGTTAGGTGCGTGCGATGTAAGATTTATTTCCTACTCGCACGGGGAGATTCGGACGTTCGTATCACCGATTCCATTCAAACGCACGCTACGTGATCTTCGTGCCCCAAGAACGACGTGAGCTTTTCGACCGTTCCAGAGTGACTCGGTTTGGAAAAAGTGACAGCGGCTATATCCGTAGTACGGTAACGAGGCAACGAGTATGTACTTTGACGTCACTAAATAGAGTTTTCAATAAAGTAGACGATTGATTAACTGTTAGTAAATCCTCGTTCGGTACCAATATTCAAGTAGTTGAACATTGTGTTCGATTGTTTTATATAACAGGATATTGTTTCCAGAGAAACAGATGACTTATTAACTATTAACAAATCTTCAAGTCACTCAAAAAAGTATTAACAAATCCGCGATTTATTATCTATAACTGAATATTTATTTCGTCACATTCAAGTATACGATTTGTTAACAGTAAATGAATCCTGTTCACTGTAACAATTCTCTTTCCTCGGTGTTGTAAGACATTGCCGTCTAATTTCAACAATATCGACGTTATTGTAACAATACCCATTTCATTGGAAGTTTATTGTGCCTGTCACGAGTGAAATGTTTCCCGGTACGAAGGTTCTATAACCGAATGAGAAAAGTCGATGATATTCTGGGAGCAGTGACAGGGTCTATTTCTTACTATTATTCAGGATTACGAACTAATTCCCCAGCGGCCACCAAAAGCTTATTGATTTCCGTCCGAGGTACTTGCGAGGGGAATATTTTAGGTTGAATTTCGGAGGGAGTGGAATTAGGCGAGCTTCACGAAGCTGATCGCCTTAGCTCGCAGAAGGAGCGTATAATGGAATTCAGTTTAATTCGTAAATGAATCTAATTAGATTAAAGGGTGTAGCTCGTTAATTAATTAACCGATCGGATTGGCCGGCTTGAAGAGGATCGACCCGGAATGCCAGTGAATTCATTCCTATTCAAATTCGAATCTAGATGTTCGCCTGTTAACTCATCCACCTGCCCTGAAAAGCTTCTTCCGTTGGATCGATTCGACGACCGCATTTGAGGATTCGTTCTCATGTTCTATGAAAATAAAAATAAAATATTCTAACAAAGAGTTGTAACGAAATTGAGATCGACTAACAAGAGTCGAATTTTGGTCGGAATAAAACTCTCTCATTAAAAATCAAATAAAGACGGTTAAGTTGTTTGAAAACTTGAGAAAAATTATATTATATTACCCTACTTTCTTTTTTGTTCTGAAATCGTATTTATTACAATTTTCATGAATTGCGGCTCACTTTGTTTGAGAATGAACTCTGTGCATAACTTTCCGCAACAAAGTTTTAGTATACCTACAAACCTCCCAACACGTTAATAATAAAGCACGATTCCATTAATTATAGTCAATAATTATATTGCATTCTCCGTTTTTTTGATTAATTGAGAGAAGCGGAAGAAATAATTTGGAATTGGAAAATTTGTAGAGAATTCTTGAAAAAAAAAAAGACAAGAAACATTTAAAGTTCTTCAAAATTGAACTAAGATATAGAAGAAAATAACTTGAATTATTATTAATTAACCTTGTAATAACCAGTTTTTTTTTTTTTTGGATGAAGAGTTGCGTTGTTGTTTTACTATTGAATATAAAATTCCAATTTACAGACACTTGCGTTACAATTTTTTTTTACGTAACGCGAGATGTTTTACGCGTTCTTTTAAGCATGTTTTCCGTTTGCAAAAAAACCCGTTTCTCTGACGATGAAGTATGAGTCTGCCAATGCGCATGCGTGGAGTATAAAAAAGACTCTTTTCACTCCAAGGATTTGAAAATGGTATTTTCTGTACCGCGCGCATGCGCACAAATCCGACATCACGCGACCGTAAGTTCAATTTTGTGCTTCGTGAAAAAGCACGAAACATACTCTTGTCATATAAAGAATCGTTTGCAACAAGAAGGCAACGGCTTTTTCGTCTCGCATGTTTGCAATATTCGTCTTCGGCTCACCTACGACGCATATTGCAAATTTACGCTCGGCCCGAAAAGACCGAGTTTACCTCTTCGTTATACAATATACTATTTCTTTATCTTCTGTATCGTGTTGCACCAGTTTTTATTTATACTTTTTATTTATACCGCCCAGTGTATCCCGAATAAAGTGAGAAGGTTCACGACTGGCTTCATGAGCAGTAAGGTATGGGGGTCAAGTGAAGGGAAACTTTGCATGTATATCCATGCATAGCAGGGACAGTCCCGCACCTTGGAACAAGAATTTTACTCTCTATAAACATTTTCATACTCGCGAGAGACGAGCCGGTAGCCTCGGAGGTACTAAAATTGATCCCGAGGATTCTCTCAGGTTCTTTATGCTACCCATCCTCGGCAAAGGAAATGGTTTGCGGTAAAGAACAAAAGGGAGGAAAGACCGCAAAAATAATATACACACAAAATGAAAAGAATAAAAACATACCACCGAAGATGTAACAAAGAAAAGATTGAATAATGATATGATCTTTCTCATCCCTTGCATGGTTTCACTGCAATGCTTTATGCAGGCTATGCTAATTTTCTACCCGTTCCAAGACACGTTTTTATGCTATTCTTCGACGCAAGAACAATTTTTCTGTGAAATCGAGATTGAGATAGCCGAGAACACAATGTGTCGAAATTGCGATCGAATCAAAATGCATATTTCGCGAACGTCTGTTAAACCATAGTTGAAAGCTCTGTGATTTTCAATAGATTATATGGGACTTTGCACTGATTTCCTATTTGATGCCAGTTCGAAATTGAGTAACTGTAAAAACCTTTAGGGTTACTATTGTAGAGGTTCGTGAGTTGAACATCAATATTTCTTGTTACTTTCTTCACGAAAAGTATTAAAATAATTATGAACCGTAAGAGGTTTTAATAAAAATTTTACACTTCAAATCGCTTGAAAATGGTGAGAAATGTGCGAGATTCGTTCGATTTCACTCTACGGTGGTATTTTTTTGTAGTCAATTCAATACTATCGTTTGTTCACGAAAATTAATATCAGTGCAAACTTAATAAATTGAATATTTATAATGGAATCAACGTAATAAAAAGAAGTGTATTAGTGCGAATTGCGAGATTGGGCTTTTCAGTGAAATGAATAATCGCACAGTGAAATTGAAAGAACGTATTAGATTTTTTAAATGATTGTAAACCGATTTAAAATTAATAGTAAAAACCAACACTCTTGTTTCTAGTTTTAATACTTTTCCGTAATAGCATGCGAATAAATCAATTTCATAATTACTCAATATATTTGTATGTATAATAGAATAAATGAAACAGTATTAACTCTTCAAAATTTTGTCAAACAAAATTGGAAGTACAAGGCCTTACGCTAATACGCGTAATACAATTAGACCGACGTAAACAAGATTAACTCTACAAGGCAAGATGAATATCGCCTGAAACGAACTTTCGTTGTACAATGCAGAGGGGATGTGAAATTTCATCTACATGGTTGATTAATGAGCAGATTGATTTCATCAAGGGTATTTCAGCTCTTGAGTGTCGGCTCAGAAAACTAAACACTGAAGCGCGCCTACGCCAAGTTTTTCACCTGTTTAGACAGACTGGCCAACTGCGTCTGGTTTGATCGGGCAAAAAATGTCAATCCACGCAAGCTTTTCAAGGTTATGTTGACCCGAATGCTGACGTGTCACATATTGGTTGTTTCAAATTCTTAACGCAACATAACCTCAGAACTCCTGTTAATTTTGATAATTTTAATAGCCAGTGCTCGGTAGTAACTATAAACTTGGTCAACCTGACAAGCAGATGAAAAGCTTGGGGCGGATCAGTAGAAACTGCCAATGAGATCGCAGGATTCGACGCAGGCGCGTTCGAATTTTCAATTTCCTGAGACTGTCACGGTACGTGTCACGGAGACTAGAGTACAGGAGTCTGATCTCTATTGGGGAGCATACGAAAAAATCGTCCTTAGAATACGTGTTAATCCAACAAGTCATCGTTCCCGCGGTATTCTAAGGTTAGATTCGACGGTCATGGGTTATGTTAAGTTTATTGAGATTGAGTTTGTTTCGCGCTCGGCCGACTACGGCGCTGCAGGTTTCTCCGTGTTGCCAACGTAACTGTCTAGTGTAAAAAATTAGCCGTCTCAAGTTCATCGTCCCCAAGTGTACGTGTAAACGATTCCCGCAGGGTGTCATCCAGTCATCCAGGCTGCATGGGCCCAGGGGCCCAGTGGCGTAGAGTGCGGACGGGAGCCCGGGGTTCCGATAAACAAAGTCAAAACAGCCGGATTTCTACAGAACGTTGGAAAACGAAGCAATATTCAGGGCTCGAGCCGTTCGTGTTTCCTCTTCCCGGTTGCCCGGCTGGCCGAGTTCGCCCCAGGGGAACCGTAAATTTATCGCCGCAAGCAGCCAGCTTAAATTTCTGGCTCCCGTCGGCTCCGAGCTGTTACCCCTCTGCTCGCTCTCCACGCGCGGACGTGTCAGACCCGTGAAGAAGTACTGTGCGTGGGTTAGCAGCCAGCGTGACAGCTACAACGTAGTATGTACGTTGGGATATACACGCCGATGTACGTGTTAACTACGGGCCACCTTTACATCGCCCCGTAAGCTCCGTTCGGCAAGAGACGACAAATTGATTTTGTTTCGGATGCGAATTCCCGGAGGTCAAAATTCGGCTTCATCCTAATCATGTTCGTCTCGAATCTCGTTGCTCCCGCAACTCCTGGGTCAGATGATCGGATCGTTCAAACTTTTGAGCGATAAAAAATTTCAACTTGTTTCAATTGGGTAATGAAAATTCCAAATTTCGAATACCTGTAATTTGAATACATTACGGTGTGTACTCGGATATGAAAGTCCTCCAATTTTCCGTCGGTAGAAAAAATGAAGTTTAATGTGTTTTTATGGTGAAAAAAAGTCCGATGTTTTCGAACGTGAAATTTATTCTCAGAGGCATTTTGAGTATATATCCTAAAATTCGAGTTGATAGAAAATTGGACGACAATCAATCGGTACAAATAGTCCAGAGATACGGAAAATATTTATGATCGGTGTTGCATTTACAGGCGTGGAAATGTCGAAGTGTCGGTAAGAATCTGCCTCATAGTAGATTTTATATTCATAAAGATCGGACGTTGTTACATCAAAAATGGCAAAGGTTCAATTTGAGAATATGATCAAATTGATCAACGTGTTTCTATTCTAAACGATAAAGCCTGTAGACCTAAGAATTGAAAGATCTTTGTAATTTAGTGTACACTATAACAACTTAAAATTGTAGCCGGATCGAAATTTTTATTGTACCTACGTACATTGGTCCATTTAATGTGAGTATTCCACAATCAATAAGGATCGTTACAAATTTCAATCCATCGAAAATTCGCACTGGTTGAACTAAGTTGATACTGACCCTTGCGGAACTTCAACTATTCGCGATTTCGATTCTTCGGTAATACGATTTTTATCCTTCTTCAAATTTGAAAACGTCCCAATTTCGATCCGCTTAATTGTTATTACGATCGGTGATAAAATGATCAATCTGAATTCAAACCATTTAGAATTTGAACTCAAGTTCATTGATTTCAGGTTGTTACAAGTAGTAAAGGAAGCCGTTATATCCTCCTTGGAGAAAAAGAAGCCAGAGGGTGGTTGGTATTCTGAAAGGTATCGTCCACCGAGTGAATCACGCTGTGATTGCAAGGGTAGAAGGGTGGGTCTGCAAATTTTTTTTTAAACCAAATCAATCAAATTTGCAAAAAGTTGTGCCAACTCGTTGGAAAATCTTCGTGCCCGCTCAGGTTCAATTTTAAGGGGACCGTACAAGGCTCATTGTCAGTAATTTTTGAAATGTAGGCAAAATTCGTTCACTCGTTTTCGAGATACATGTTACATATTCATGATATAAGTCGCGAAAGATCCGATAAAAGCATTGAGAGGTTAATTGCTAGACGATAATAGAAATGTTTGAGTTTCAACGTTTTCGCCGATTTCGTCAGATTTCAGTGATTTTTTTTGTCGCCTTGGGAGATTCGAGATATAATATGATACAGCCATGAAAGGACCTGAGGATCAAAAAGACGAAAACAATCCAGTTTAGAAGAAGATTTTATAAAACTTTACAGATTTCATGGATATTTAAACAGTCATGTATTATATTATACCTTCCTACAAGCGGACTTGGATAGCGATTACAACGTCGTAAAAGGAAAAGACCTTCGCGCTCATGGAGAATGCATTATTTATATAACCTACGCCCTATAAGAAAACGTAGGCTTCAAGTTTTTCGGTAATCACATGTAAATCGACGCCTCTCTGCGCGCCTGCGAAGATATTCACCATCTAAAAACGCTAAAAAATGGAATATCGTTATACCTTCGCACTGGATTCCTTCGTGTAGAGTTTTAATCAGTTCTTAATTCCCACGCAACATCTGTAATTCAAGAAATACGTTTCAATTAACACACTGGAACGTTAGGAAAACTCGATCGATCAAATGAAACCAATGTCTAACGATAAGCTGAAATCCCGATAGTTGGAACCTTTCTCGCCACTCGAAACTTTCGGCTCGGACTTTTTTTCGCTGTATAATCTATAACAAGAAATTATTCTTCGCAGCGTTGATGAACTTGCTTTGATTTCTTATATTTTTTACCTACAGTTATTAGTCCCACCGAATTCAGAGTCTTGAGACCAAAAAACGCGAATTTGAGCAATTAAAAGCGTCCTGCATTCATTTATTTCTGAAGTATCAAACTCGGATTTTGATTAAATACTTCTTGTTTTGTCGTCAATAACCACGATTCCAGTAACAATTTTCACTGACGATTAGCCTCTTTATTTGAAATTTTACTAGAATTTGAAAAAATAGCCTTTGGTTAGTAAAGAATAATAAAAACTTACTGTTAACATCGCACTAAAAGTGTATTCAAAACTACTTGTGTTAAAGCAGTGAAAAAACCTCTTACCCTACACGAATACACTACAAAAATGTTCCGCAACTTCGAATCAAGTTGCCCATAAATCTTTAGAAATGTTACTTGACGCGGACGATTTACTGCTGACGAGAATATTTTTGCGATTATCACAAATAGGTTATTAATCATTGATCAATTCGTTGGATTGATTTCGCTGACGAAATCATAGCTAGTGTTTGGTTGGAAATGACTTCAAAGCAAGTATCAAATTTTCCCTTCGAATTCTGTGTTGAAAAACGAAAATGTTAAGACCGAGACGAAGCTGAGCAAGCTTTAGGCTTAGAAGATACAGGCGAAACAAGTCATTGAAAAGTGAGAATAATTGAATTTCATATAAATTTAGAGAATAAAAATACATATTTATTTAGATTTTTCTCCCTTTTGCGCTTTTGGTTCAGAAGCTACAGGTGGAACAAATTGCAAAGTGGCAAAAAACCGTATAAAATACAGTATATTTTAAATTTATATTTAATCCGATTCTTCTCACTGTTTAATTATATACCTGTTTCATTCACAGCTTCTGAACCAAAAGCTTGCCCACTTGGTCTGAAAATTTTCATTTTTCAACAAAAAAATTTATGAATAGAATTTAAAGTCAACCGATTAGGGCTATTAATTGGAAAATTGCGTTTTCGTGTTTTTGGGAGCAGTAAAAACAAACGCGCGGTTCAAAAAATCTAAAACTCAGAGAGAGATGATTTTTTTGTACGCTCTGCGCCATACTTAAAAATAAACAAAGTCGGTTCGGGATGGAACGCCTCATGTTACATACTTGAATGGCTGAGGCGAGCATATTTTGCGTATGCTAACGATTCTTAGGACCTGGCGAAAACGCAGAGAAACATCTGATCCTTCTTCGCATGAGATAGATCGTCGAGAGTCAACCGGGGAGAGTGATACTCGAAAATCCCGGTAACGTAACACTCAAAATGATGGGGCGATACAGACACGCGTTAGGGGATGACAAGTCGGGGTTGACAATGTCTATCCTCTTAGAGCCAACTACGTCCTCCCTTGGAAAGGTCACGACGAAGGGCGCGTAAGGTAGTCCAGGGTTAACTGAAACGTCTATCCCTATGTTAATTTAACCCTTGACAAGGGCAACGGGGACGTCTCGCTCGGCGAAGAGAAAGAAGGGGAAAGAAGAGGAGAAAATTAATGGAAATCGCCGAGTTTGAAACGCTACTAATAGCAAAGAGGCAGAACGGACGAGCGACGCATTTTTTACTTTTCTGCGACGTGATTAAGAACGGCTCAGAATTCCACGAGACCTTGTGTGACCGATGCTCGGCTTTAATTCAAATATTTATTCAACCACTGGAGCGGGTGATCAGTTTGTAATTTTCATTAAAAGCTGAATCAGCTGTTCGAAAAGAATACCGCTACTTTTCTTCTACGCGGTAGTGCATTTTTTTCTAAATAATCACCGTTTACTTCGCTTTCAAAGGAGAAAATTACGGTGGATTAACGATGGATCGCCATTTTTATTCGACATCGTAATTCTTGATTCGTATTGATTTATCTTCGGAAATATGAGCGAAAAGAGTTTTGAAAGTCTCGATGCACCGACTTCCATTGCTACCAACTACCAATCCGGTGATTCACGGTATGAACTAAAAGCTCGATAATTCGTCGAGCGTGAAACTGCATATGTGAAAGAAACTAGAAACTGGGGTGATTTATCGAAGTTCTCATTCTGGTATTGATCACCGCCACGTTAGTTAGGAAATAGAGTGCGTTTCGTTGGAATTTTCCATCGGACGTAATCTATAAGCTAATTTGATACAATTTCGTGACGGGAAATTACGGGCCCTAATTACGTGGTTGGTGAAACTGTAGAATCCTAGTCGTATAATTCCACCGCAAGAAACTTCTTATCTGATGATTTACGACGCGATAAACTGGAATTCTAGTAATTTCCAGCATAAGAAACCACGAATATTATAATCCGAAATGCAGAAAGCTAGAAATGCAGTTGCTCACGCGGGATTAAATGGAAATCGGATATTCGGGACAGCCAAATTACTATGAATTTAGATTTTGGGGTGAAATGATGACTTCGTGAAACGAAGACCATGAATTCCGACGAAGATCTGTCAAAAATTCTGACAATAACGAAATTTTTAATAACGCTGAAAGCTGCCGTTGTTTGGTTCAATTCTTCATCTAAATTTCTGCCCAATCGGTAACATTTCCAAGATAGAATAGGAAAGAAAAGACAAAAACCCTCGATGTGCGTTATCCAAAAATGACGTTGTTTCCGTGGTAACAAATCTGCTGTATAAAGTTTATGCCGATAATAATGTGCGAAAATATAGACCGATACCGGTGGCGAGATTGATATGAGCTATAAGTACAAATTGCTGTTATAAGTCAATCGTTCGATCGATCAATCAATCTATCGCGAAACCCATCGGCAGTCGTCCATTCAGTCCTGATCGGTGTTTGTTCCCGGTGGATATAACGGCCGATGGGTGGCATTAAACGGCGAGCTGGAATCGAGGAGATGACAAACACCGGTCCCCGGAAGGATATTAATATTATCTCCCCGAGGCTGGAAGAGGACAAGAAGATAAAGCGGAAGCTCGTCTCTGTCGCGCCTTGTAAAGCTCGGGGGCGAAAAGCGCGAGCGCCCGAGATCGAGAGCCAAACTTGACAGCTTCAAAGCTGGATTAAAACCCTGCTAAGTTTATTGAGGGGTAATATTGATCCGCGGATTTCACGAGCCCCGGAATCAGGATTAGCGAACCGGTCCCGATATCGACCACGCTCAGACGTCAACGTGGTCTGCGGACAAAATTTACCCTCAAACTAGTCCGGTCCAACAGTTCTGAATCGAAAATATTCGGGATTTGGCTGCATCTTTGTAAGTCATTTTTGAGCTGCATAGCCGGCGTGTCGAGAAAACAGCAAAATTTTACTTGAAAAATGACTTGACCGTCCTGTAGAGCGGAAAATTCCGCACCGAATTATGTCCTCGTACGTCGGGAATGGAGTCAGATTAACAAATTGAGAAAAAAGGAATTCTACTTATCGACGACATGTGTGAAATTTTGGTGAAACGATTTCTTTTTCCGTAGTTTATCAATGCGATTCCGTTTCTTGAGGGAAAATATTTCTACGCAAAAATAAAGCCGTGTCCCAAATATTTTTAATTCAGAACTATTTTGACTGGACTGAAATGGATTGATAAGTTTGTAAGTTTCAGTCCGGATATGAGCTTAATAATTCAATATCCGTTTCACTTGTGGCTCTGAAAAATACGCAAGGTGAGAAAAGATCCGCAAAGAAGAAAATACTGTCAAGACATCGTTTTTTCTCTTTACAGAACTAATTTCACGATCGGATTATACCCGCGTCGAGATTGTACGAGAAACGCTAAAATGAAGCTTCGTGGATTGAGAAGAAAAAACATGATATCTGAACAGATAATAGTTCAAGCACAGTGATGTATGAGCTGATTTGGGCTAAAGTTTTGATTATTGTATCTGACTGATGATATTACGAAGAGGAAATTTCTCTGAAAAAAGCTGGAATTCAAGATTTGGGAAATGAAAATTGTTATTGAAAATGAGTTTAATTTTAACACACTAATTTCTCAGTTACAATTTGGGAAAAAGTTTGAAGACGGCAGATTAAAGTAAAAATACATTTTAACGTTCGTGATATAACTCTAGAAAATTTATCTAGTATTGTTTCGTTTTGTTAATTCCAAAATCTTGCTGTTGGTCAAATTTTTATGGATGACAGCTGGAATGTTTGTAAGTGGATTCTCGCTGAATCTAATGGAGATGAATTTTCATCAATTACAACTTGTAATTATTCTTATACTTACAACGTTTCTGTCATCAGGTAACCGAAGATGAAAGGAGTAAATTAGCTCCGTCGATTTGTGAAGATTTCATTAACTGACAAAGTTAACAGTATTTCAACAAAATCAAACAACCAGAGAGCTTTGAGCTTAATCAAAATTATGCAATAATTTTGTTGTCCTAAAATGATCAATACTTCGGCTCTATTCTTCAAAATTCGAGGGTTTCAAATTGTGTATTTACTTTGTTCATGCGATATTGTTCTGATTCAATTCAATGTGAATAACTCCGGTCACAACTTTCAAAGCGTAATTCGTGTGAATCAACATTATTTTACTTTGCAATAACTTTATACAGGTATTGTAATATTATGTATTATAATCCTCACACGAAGACCTTTTCAAAAATAAAAAAATATAAATAGTCAAATTTTAAAGAAGAACTTTGTTATAGGAAAGAAATCTTCTAAATAAAATGGCCCGTCGCGTCGTAGCTGAGTAAAAATAAAGTATCTATAAAAATTGTCTGCCAAATTCTCATCAACTTAGAAGGGATTACAAATGAAGCATCTAATTCCAAGCGATTCTTTAGCTTCCCAATATAATAATTCGATCATTATCCGCAATGTACGACTGTCTCGTTATCAAGTTAACCGAAAGCATCGGTTTCCGGTTAACTAACCTTCTAAAATAGCTTTTCGGGCTACAAAATACAGTCTCAATGATCGAATTTTGTGAGAAACGTTCTCCGAGGTCGCGAGAAAACTGCGAAACTTGACAGAGACACGGATACGCGTCAAGTTGACGAAGTACTCGATCGGTTGCACCTGTCGCTACGAGAGGCGGCGAATCTCCACCGCTAACTATTATCGGGGTCGTAATCCGGTCCGTTAATCAGGAACGAGCGTAAAAATTCACCTTCGAGGGTCGAATGGGGTGCGAGTTTTAGTATCTGCCCGGGGCCGACAAGACGGCCTTTCGCAGGGTTGAACCTCGTTATTCGGACGCCCTCGCGTCGGGTCGCGGGGTTCACTAGGTGCAGATATCGTTATAAGGTGAACCAGATGCCGAACGTAATCATATTACGCGCCGTAAAAAGACCCGAGCCTTGAACCCGAGCAGGGTCTTTCAAAACGACTCCAACTACCTCGACCATCGTCCTAGTCGTCGGCCAATCGTTCAAGCCGTACGTCTTCGACGGAGATCGGGCTAATTCCCCTGTAATTTCCCTCTCGTTCGATCCAGTAATTTCTTTAGCTTTGGTAAATTGTGAGGAATTTTTCACGGCATGATATTGTGAAGTTCAAATTCTTTTCACTGATCCGCCTTAATTGAGAAGTACTTGAGTAAAAGTAGATTTGTAAAACCGATCGGGTTTTAATTCTGTACGTATTAAGCTTTTCGTATTCGAAGTATGGTGAGGAGGAATGAATGGAAATTAAGAAATTGAGAGAACACCTTTTCAAATAACTCCAGCAACGTTATTTACGCCAATGTTAGTGAACGTCGATGAAACAACGTCTGTATTGTTTGGATGGAATCAATCGAAGCAAATTCGGATAATACATGCTACGATGCGAAGATTCAAAAAATTAAAGCTTAATCGTTACGGCGTTCAAAATGAAACCCTGATATTTTTCATACAATTTTGATGTTTGTGGGCTTATTTTTTTAACCATAGAAATCTCCGGAGAACACATTAATAGTAGATTATGTAACAACGGAATAGTCGACTTTTATTTCTGTGTTATAACATATGTAGGACTTTATTTCCCGCTCAACTCTGGCCACATTATTGACTTGAAAATAAATATACTTTTTTTTTTTAAATTAAATCAAATTTAAGAAAAAACTTGGAAATGCAATCAAAATAATTGTCTCTTTCTGTCTCTCCCTCTCTCTCTCTCGTTCTTTTTTCAAACTTTATGAAAATTTCGCTGTCACGCTGCAGCACAAGCATCAACTGTAGGCCGCACCGAAGAATCATATTATAGTAAATTGAATAGCGCGCGCTTTTCCCTACTTCCTGTTATACATTTTCGTCGCCCTCGCGAAATTAGTCCCACCAAATGCCACATACCGAGAGCTCAGATGTCACACATCAATGTCTAACATCTTCTATCGTATTTGCCGCAAATCTCATTCTTCCCGCAAAAGTTGAAAGGCAAAAATATGTCACTTTCTTCCCGCTTTTCAGGTAAAAAAAGTTCCCACTATGTTTGAGTCGGCAATAAATCTTTATTTAAAATTACTTATTTTTAGAGTACATAAAAATATAAGAAAGCAAAACGAGCCCAGAAGATAATAATTTAACTTTCTAATTATAAAACATTTTTTTCGAATCATTGATATTCATTTGTATTTACGCAGATAAAGATGTTGTTTCATTCGTTTTCATCGTCATTGACGTAAATAGTATCGATGAAGATATTTTAAACGATTTTTTCTCTTCTTTTAACTTTTCATTCAAACTGTTCAATCTTAGTCAACCTTCAGTGTTAAAAGAAACTCAAAAACCGCAGATTTATGAGATGAAAGTAAATTGTCAACCAATCTTGACGGATAACGGCTCCTTGGATATATGAACGTCATTTTTCTACACATTGCCTAACCAGATGTTGAATAATTTTCACATATCTTTCTTATACAGATATGTATTTGACTTTATTAATTATAAACTCGAATGATTTAGCGTGCATTTTGTTTCGATTAATTCAGTATCTCAGGGGTAGATCTAATAATGCAGCTGTCTTGTGGAAAACTCAATAACGAGTAAATTGAGTTTTAATCTATTGGAATTGGACAAAACTCCTCGTCTCTGGCTTTGAAGAAGTCACAGTTAGTTCGCAAGAAGAGCTT
Source organism: Neodiprion pinetum (assembly GCF_021155775.2). Classification (NCBI taxonomy): domain Eukaryota; kingdom Metazoa; phylum Arthropoda; class Insecta; order Hymenoptera; family Diprionidae; genus Neodiprion; species Neodiprion pinetum. Next base: position 27,655,867 of record NC_060233.1, read on the forward strand.
CGTAGGGTTTGCACTTGCTGCAAGAGACCAGAAGGTGGAAGGTAGGTGGGTGTGAGAATAAAAAAAAAAAAACACCCAACAGTTCAGCGTTCAAAGTTGATTGTGTGAAAAAAAAAAAAAAATCATCACGACTGCGAGAAAAATGAGGAAGAAAAAGCTCCGCTGTTGGGGTTCGGTAAATGTTTAAGTAGCGCTGCAGGGAAAAATTTTCTTTTTTTCAACAAGTGAGTAATAACTTCCTCGTCACGGGAAACTTTTCATTCGCATTTCTTTGAGGTAATAAAAATGAGAAAGCTTTTTGGTCTGAGCTTTGCGATCGTAGCGGATGTGGTGCCCGAGTACGTATATAAGCCTATGTATCGTTGCTCTTACATGTATATCTATACATGTAGAGAATTGTGTAGAAATGCGAAGGGCTGTTACGAAAGTGCAGCTTGCCTGCCGCGGTATTATCCGAGATTTATTTCGCGAGCGAAACACTTGAATTGCCCTTTAGAAAACAAAAAGGGGAACAAAAAAAAAAAAAAGAAAGAAAGAAACGAGGCAAAGGAGAGAAATAAACGAGAAACGAGGAAAGAACAAGCAGAAAGAGTCGCTCCAGCCCCGTTCGTAAAACAACCCCTGAAACTGTTGCAAATTTGAATTCATCGCGTGAAATAATGTATTCCAAGATCTGGTCCAAAAAGAAAAAGATCAGAAAAAGTTTTTCGGTTCGAGGACCGACTGAAACAGAAAAAAAATAAATGAATAACGAGGAAGGAAAAAACAAACGCGACGCAGATAAACAGAGAGAAAAGAAAAATCCGTTTTCAGAATCATAAAAACGTCCTTTCGAAAGACGTCGGCTGCCACTTGTGAATAGTTGAATACAGATCTGAATGTAAATGTGAATTCAAATGTAATTTCGTAACTGTCTGCACGTGAATTTTTCTTTTTATTCGAACGGTCACGTTGATAAGTGAAATCGATCGGACGCAGATTTTTTCAAAAACTGTTGCCACAAAAATGAAATTTTTTTCCACCACTACAGTCACCGGACATTCATCCATTTCATGAAAGATATGATTTAAATCGCTGTTTGCGAAGCACTCATTTTTTGAAATCTGAAAAAATTCAGTCAAAAATAACAACATTTTTTAGTCCCAATGAAAAACGGAGTTTTCCTTGTAGCACAAGATATGCGATTGTGAAAAGAAATTAAAATGACGAGAAGAAGTAAAATTGGAGTGAGTTTATGATGACAAAACGAGAAAAGAAGATCCGTATAATATGGGTAAAAAAATTACAAAGTATCGAGTATATTGCAATATCGAATATTCATCATTGATAAATACTTACAATTGTTTTTCAAACTGAATTTTTTTAGGCCGTAGAAAATGGTTGCTGCGAAAATAGTAAATCAAATCATCCAGGGAAGATTTCATCAGATGGGAAAGGTTGATAAATTTTTTTTTTTAAATAGAGTAATTTTTTCAAACCTTATTTTCACGTAAAAAATTTTGCAGTAAATCTGAAATGTCAGATCCGTATCTTGATAGTGCGTCCATGTAAAAAAAAATGCAAACCCAAGTTTCACACATCGACAATACAGCGAGCAAATGATCGTTGAACTTGAAACTCATCGCTCCCTAACTCCCGAGAAATGGGGTTGAAGTTCTTTGTGCGGCTGACTGTTTCCCGTAAGGAGAAAATGTTGGCAGAAACCGGGATGGTGATTCACGGTGGTTCTAACGGCGAGGCGAACACTTCGTTTCGGAGTTTACGGGTTCCTCATGGGTCGCTATCGTGGAGTTTGGAGGAGAGCTTATACGAGGAGAGCCAAGCTGCCCCCAGTGAAGAAGTGAGGGTGCCGCACAGGTGCGAAGAAAAATGAACGAGGCCTTTTCAATTCCCCACCCGTAAGAAACGCATTAGACTTAATCTCGGGCGGCTTACTCTAACGGAGAGGATGAAGGCTGGAGGTGGCTTAATATCCCTTTCAAAGGCGATCGACACTCGCCTCGAGGAAGTTGAACTCGATCTGCGAAACGCTCGAGGTCTCGGTGCCTGCGTCGAAACCCGCACTGCGCCAGGAAAAGAGAGATTTCAGAGACACTCGAAACCTTGTCACCCTCCAGGAATCTCACCTACATGCTGCAAGCACATATCAAGCCTCACACCATCTCAGCATCACAGTGTATTGTTCTAGCCGAAACAATAGCGACGTGAAACGATGTACGGCCAAGTGAGACGCGAGCTTTTCCAGAACACTTCATTGTTCAAGTTGAACGTCGAGTAAAACATGCATGAACAGCCCCGGGTTGGTCGTGTAGAGCGACGATTATTTTTGCTGCGTCATACACTCAAATGCTGAAACATTCTCCAGACGAGAAGGACAAGCTGTAAGCTGCTCAGTTATTTGGTGAAAGCAGACTCCCGCGGTTTTTTATGAAACTTGTGGAGTTGGTGTTGTTCTGAAAGGGGAAGGAAACCATAAATACTGTAGGCCATTTTTTACTCCTGAGAAACAAGAACTGAGTGAAAGCTGGTATCAGAACACCAACGCATTGGCATCAACAGTTTCCACCAACGGAGTTGAAATCTTAGAACTCGTTCTGACCTCTCAACCCTTCATTCCTTCCTAATCGTGATATGTCGACTCGAATTTGGGTCACCTTTGACCTTTCATCTCGACTCAAGGAAAGAAAATCTAAAGAATTATTCGAGGCCTGACCAGGAATGTTTCAACTGAGGGTTCCGAGTTTCTTTAGAAACTCGGGTACCGGCGCCGCGACTTTTGCGCAGTTTTGACGTTCAAATGAGGTGTTGTTCACTCGGGATATTCTTATCTAAGAAGGTCGCATACACGCAAAGAATACTTCGAAATCTTCTTGAGGTCCAAATGACGTCTAAGATTTCGAATCGGCTTTCGGATTAAAAAGAATTCTTCCAATCCAAGTCCAGGATCGTCAATCCACTGAAGATCAGCTTGTCCAAACCTTGGAATTATTGGTCTGTGTCCATTACAGTTCACATCAACTAACATCATTGAGAATATAACGACCTACTCCACATGGCGCTGTTTGTTTATAAAATATAAACATACACTATGGTGGCGTAGCAACACGTTGAAGCGAGATCTACTTGCCGCAGGCTTCCACAGTTGAGAGGTTAAAACACGTACCTCAAACTTGTTGTACACCATAACGTCTCAAAAAATGTCCGCCAACTGTGCTGAAGTTTAATTATCGAAACGGAAATAAAACTGTCTATGCTGTAGATGTTGTACGAATACGCACCGTTTTTCTTCTTTTTTTTCCGAGGTCTGCATATATTACCACTGAACCATAACTTCTGCAATAAAATAATTAATGTCTTGAAGAGTGTGAAAGAAGCAAACAGTACCAAGAGCTTTCATGAGCATGGTTTCTAACACTCAAGCTCATTGATTACAGAAATTAATTAATTCGCCGGTATCTGACGGCTTTGTTTAAACCCCTGGCAGTGGCTTGAGGATAAAGGAAAATCCTATCGTCGATAAGGAACGTCAGTTAATTCATAAAACGATAATGACCGACTGATTGAGTGACGTTAAACCGTGCTGAGCTCTGCGAAACCAAGACGAGGTTCGAAGCCGAGTTGAAAACGAGCTGAAATCTTGTCACAAGGAAATCCTGATGAGATTTGGGTTACGGATGAAGAGAAAAAGTCTTCCCGTGGCTAACGAGATCTTGAGGAAACAGCGAAGTTTTTCCCGTGCACTACGTGTGCCGGTGTACCTCCACATCACGCCGATGGTATCGCACTGCGCAACTGCACTGATGCTGGAACTGATCGTCCGGTGCGCTAAATCAAGTAAATTGGTTTACCACTCTTTGTGCAATCACAATCGAACGGCAGCAGTTCGCTGTCCAGTCTGAATTTTTATCGACGGACCTTCGCCACACGTACACGAGGTCACAGGCCGAGTTTTTTCCCTCCACACTTTTCCTTCTTTTGCCTGCGGACCAATCGCTCGTCCGTTTCTATGTTCACATACACGCACATCTGTACACGACATCCGGTGGTGCCCACAGCTGATCATAGACGCGAACCTCGACCGTGGCTACGTGCTTGAACTACGAAGTCGCCAATTCTCTCGAAATTCAACATCCGCTGGATGTCCTTTCCTGATGACGACGCAGCTGGCCAAGGACTCCGCAGCTGCACTTGAAAACCATCGTCGGCTGCAGAACTCGACGATGCCCCTGTTTTTTTTCCCGATATTATTAGGACTCGATTCAAGGACCACCGATCAGTTTTCGAAACAATTCTCTTTCTCGGTCCGCAGTGCGGGATTTGCGGTGAAAATATTCTCTCATGCGCGCAATCCCACCGCTGTCACCAAAAAAAAAAACAACACGATGCGCCCACGTCAAGCGAGATTGTACACAGGAAATATACGCATGCACCCGAGTGCGGGTCTCTTCTGTACACGAGTGAAATTTACTCCACAATATTAAACCGAACACCTGCTCCTGCAAATGTTTCATGCACCAGAATTTAGTAATCAATTCGCAGCCGTGTCTCCGTTGCTTTGCGTGCCGCTGGAGTGGAATGAAAACTGGTATGACATGTGATGATATGAAATTGCACGAAAGTCATCCTATTTACGTGGCGTAAAAATTGTAGTCGCAATTCGGCGGTAATAAATCGTTGAAACGACATCGACGGCTTCTGAATCTTAATTTCCGTCGGCTTACCCTTGACTCGATTCTTCAGGAGGGGTAGAAAATTGGTTAACGTATCGGCATAAATCAGGTCCGTAACGCAATCAATTCCAATCCCGCGATATCTCGTGTCTGAATTATTGTGTACATAAATTGTAAGTGTGGAAGCAGTGCGAGGAGATGTAACTTTTCTTTCAGTAATAGTTACGGACCGTCTTGATGATGCTTGTCGGTGTCAGTCAAGGGGCGTGCAAGCTAGTTCCAAATTACCCTGAACATGCAAATCCGAGGTCGCAGGCTTATCCATATTAATGTACCTAATTAGGGTGGTGGCTGCTTCTGTCTTAGCACCATTCGCAGCGATGGCGACGGCTGAGACAGAGGGCGAGGAAAAGATGGGAAGAAGAAGCGGCGCGAAAGCATCGTGATTGAGAACGACTTCTTTTTACACCCGTTGAGGTATTGAACGGATCATCTTTTATTCCCAGAGAGACGAATTTCGTATGAAAATTTTATGAGATCCCCCCTCTCGTCTCTCGCTCTCTCTCTCTCTCTCTCTCTCGCTCCCTCTCGTTCTATCGTTCACCAGTTTTGTTGCTAGGGAAAGGGAAGGTGCGTGGTTTTGCCGTTGTCGACTATCACCGTCAGTGCGGTTATCTTGGATTGTACGAGCGCAGAAACTTTTCTATTTTTGCACCTATTCGCGTGGCGCTTTAGTGAAACGAGGTTGACTCCAGTTCCTGTTTGTGCCCATCCTTAATGGTCAAATATTCACACAAGAACAGATAATAAAGCTTCTATTTCTGGAATAAACAGGTTTAATTAAACAACGGCCGACATTATCACGAACTGTTTGACGTGATTTCATGTAAAAATATGACTGGATAAAATTTTTTACCTGTTTGAAAATACTAATAGATGAAGTGAGGTATTACTAATATTTAACGTCATACCGAATTCTGAAACATAGTTACTACGCTTATGTCGATTGAAAATGTTTAAAAGAGAAAAGAAATGGAGATAAATATATAGGCCTATTACGTATAATACACAACTTACAGTAACGCTCGGAAGTGATATTGAATTGTTTGTAAGAGCTTTAAAGAGGTCGCGAACAGAGAGTATGCAAAGCTCAATTAATCTACAAAGTGCATTTTCCAATTTACACTAGCTTTTCAATTTCATTCATGGGTGATATTTTTTCAAAATCACTGTCTGTCGATCGCGATGAAAACATCCTTGTATAATTTCCTGCACAGCCATTTTATGCGCAGCTAGAGGATGTAGTATGTAATCAATTCCGTGAGAACATAAACAAACTCTCCGAAGGCTTGCAAATCAAGTTTCGCGCAAGCTGCTCGTTACAACTGTCACTCGACTGAGCTGCTACTAGAAACAAGTAACTGTTTAACAGTTGGTTGCTGAAGTTAGCACGGCCATAACTATACCTGGGTCTGGCATTTATCAAGACTCATTTGTCAACGTAGTTTCGTGAATTCCTTTAAATAATTAAGGCAATTTACCTTAATTATAATACAGCATTAGCGAAAATTACAACCTAACATGCAACATGCTCTGATAAAATACCCGCAGACACGCACATGTACCGGATACATCTACAGGGTGGTGATGAAAGTATCAATCAAAGTTTGAAAATGTCGGACAAACCTCGGGAGAAATGTCACACGGACCTATGTAAGAACGTCGGTTTTAGTTTTTTATATTAACAAATATATCGTCATTGTTGGATCATTACGGTGATTAACAATGAGAAAAAATTTCTCTCTGGGAAATTGAACTATCTATAATTTTTTAAATGACACTTTATGGTCGAACATTATGAAACTCGAATGAACGAGAATAATTGGGCTGAGCCATAAATTTTTGGCTAGATTTTCATAGGTTATAGTGATTGAACACTGAGTTGTGAAAATCCTCGAATTTTTTAGCCTTTCAGTCGTATCATTCACAAGATACACAGTGCTCGGTTTCGTGATGTTGTTGAAATGAACCTCTGTCCTCAAATTTTCAGCACTTTTTGTCGTTGAAAAGATAATATGACCTAATGTGTTTCCGGTGTCAAAAGCTTTAATCTTTTCAGATGTTATATCCACATCAAGGTAGATCTTCAAAAACTGCCAAAAAAAATATCTTCTTTTGAAATTTTCTGTTCTGCACATGAAATTGACATAAACATGATCTGTTTGCGTTGATAAGAAGACAACTTGTAGTATATCTTGAAATTTTCGGAGGGGGACGATTATGGGATCATAATTGAATCGATATGAATATTCCAAGGATGTAGAATATATTCAGAACATTTGTAAACCGATCTAGTTATGCTCCCATTTTCAATCTACTCTAAAAGTTTCGGAATATACTGTAGAACTTATACTTCTTGACCCAACAAGATAATTTATATAAAGGACCATGAATTTTGGAAGAGCGTATTTCTTTGGTACTTCCTGAGAATCGGCCTCAATAAATGTTTCTCGCTCTATCATAACAGACTATTCTACTCAAAAAATTAATCATCTAACATTTTATCCGAATGGCTGCAACTGCCACAAATTCGCGGGCAAAGGCTGAATTAAAAAACATGACGAAATTGACCGACGTGTTTTTCGCAAACGGTAGGACCTGAAAGCTTGAAATTTTCAAGATCATCATATCATGGCGTGCATTATGACACATCCAAATTGCATCTTAAAAATCTGATCAAAATTTGGCGAATCAGCTCGATTCCACGCGCATTGGATGTTGTAAATTCTTACTCCGCATAAAAATCATGAAATTGAGTAGAGAATTTGATCCCTTGGATATCGTAATAAGTCGAGTCTCTGAAGTGGGTGCTTCGTAAGTGTCAGTCCCACCCTCGATTCTCACGCTTTGAGCACGTGAAATACGTAATCTGCGAAGCGTGCTGTGCGGGGTAGGTATAACAGTCATTCATACGGGCAGGATCGAGAATGCAACTCGTATCTGCCGCAACGGAAGTCCCCTCTTCACACAAACGGAAGTCTGGAGCTTGCGGCCGCGGTTGAGAGAAATGTGTGGGTGATGCCGCATGATCTACGCCTGTATGTGCCTGGCAACTCCATTCGCAAAACTGTATCGTACGTCATAGAGCAGCAGAGCCCGGTTTCGTAGAACCGAAACTCAAACGACTTTCAAAAACTACGATTAAGTTTGCTCGGTCGCGTCTTATGATAAGCTGAACAAAGCTCCTGGAATTCAAGTCTGCGGAAGATATTCAGCCATTTGATTCGCGGAGGAAGAGGAAGACAGAGATATTAAAGAGAGAGAAGCTGTTGAATCACTTCACATTAACACAGGCATAATCCAGACCTTAAGGGATGGAACGCCACAGCTGGAGAACATAAAAACGGACAAATTTTTCATTTTTTTTATGACATAAATTGAATAATGGTTTTATTTTTAGTTCTTGCTTTTGCAATTTATCGATTCAACAACGTACAAAGACATATAGAATACAGATCAAGTGAGTAGCCTTGAAATCGATTTATCGAACTATACCAACCGATGACTTGCACTACTTAAAATATCGCAAGCGAAGTTCTGCTTGTTGGCCGAAATTTCGCTGATCAAAAAATCTGCGTTTACAAAAACATCACCTGGTTGAGGTAGTTTTATATAATTGTACTAGTGCGATATCGATTATCATAGATTCAAAGTCAAGGATTTTTCAAATTTCTAAGACATAGGTCAGGTTATGTTAGATTAGATTATCAGGAATTCGAACGCTGGGATTTTCAAAACTTCAAAGTCATAGTTCGAAAAAATCTAACACGAATTATGAAGGTTTTCAAGAAAGTATCAGATTAGAGGAAAAAAGTGTAATAAAAAATCCAGAAAAAAGAGGGTTCGTGATCGTTAACAAATTATTGAAAATCCCCTATTATATTTCAGGCACGTACGAAAGATGAATTATAGGGTTAATGGGGGCAAAGTGGAGCACTTAAGGAAAAATCATGATGACGGTTATGCGCTCGACATTTCCCGTCTTTGTTTAGTCATAATTAACAAAAGTATTCCACTTTATAAGCTGCGAAGATAAATAAAATCCCGCGACAAATTATTACAGGTATAAGTCGTCCTACGTTAATGAACTCGTACAAAAATATGAACACAGTTAGATTACAGTTTAAAAAAGTACACAAGAAATATAAACACGTTTTGGGGGACTTCAGATCAAATCCTCTCGCCCTCGAGCAGAAAAAGTAATATTTATTTGTTTTGCATCATGATCTGGCTTGATTCAACCCTGAATGAAAATCAAATTCAATTTAAGTAATTAAAAAATGTAAAATTGTCTTAAACTGGCTTTGTGATGTCTCTGCAAAACATTCGCAGGTACGTCTCACGTTTTCAATATGATTCCTTCGTCAACTATCTGCACCGTGGAAGTTAAAAATTATACTAATTCTTACCGAGAGCATTTTTTGCTAGTCCAATTCAGTGATTCGCGAGATTAAAAAGGGCACAGAAGATTGGCAACCATGAATCTTACAGAAGCGAAAAAATTCTCGAAGCTTTTCACCCTCTCCTTCTTATTATCACTGGTGAATAAATTGGTAATTTGAAAAAATGACCTTTCGGCGCATGCGTTATACGATGCAGAGAAGCAATTTGATCTGAAATCGGAATGAATGTGGAGGAGCGGAAGTGAGTAGACCCGGCTTCCTTATACCATGGAATATCAATGCGGCGTAGTGGCGCCGCATATTCGATGCTAAAATATTCCCCGTTTATACTCGCGGTATCCGATTTGAATAATACTTAGTGCCTTCTTAAAGAAGCGGCATGAGGCCAAAATAAATTTACGTTTAAAATGCCAAAATCGCGGGTCCCTGTGTACCTAGTCCCCAGTTATCAATACCTTTCCCCGGCGATCATCTCGCCGAACCGACGATCGTGTGCCGACGCATAAATGAATTTCGATCATCGCTTTTTTTCAATTCAAGTATTATAACTCACCCACCTCTTTTTATCTCCTTTAAACATGTACGGAATATTGCCAGGCGTGCCTTGAATTTTTTTCAAGGATTTCGACCAGCTCGGTTACGGTTAAAGTGATGAACCACTGTATACAAGTTAATGTATGATACAAGCTGAATTTCTAACGACTGCACGGTCCGTCGTCTGCTAAAATTTAACGCGCATGCGCTTTTTGCTAGGGCGACCAACCGTCGTGAAGTTAGGCGACAGTCTGCCGCAATGTACACTCGGGAAAAATGAATCTGAGATAACTAATTTTTTACGCTAGACAGTTATGTTGGCAACACGGAGAAATCTACAGCGCCATAGTCGGTCGAGCGCGAAACAAACTCAATCTCAACTGAACAAACTGAACGTAATCTGAAAAGTTGACAGCCGTCAGTGTTGAGAACAACTGTCAGCGACGACTGTGACAAAATTTTTGAGGCTAGGTTCGTGACGGTTGGTTGCCCTGGCAAACAGCGCATGCGCATTAAATTGTATCGGACGACTGACAATTCAGTCGGCAGCAATTCACTCTGTAAAATCAAAACTGAGGTAATGATAACAGTTATGACTTTGACTACGGAAACAGCGATAAAAATAGCGATTAGAGGTTCAATGTGACGACAGTGATACCGAACTGCGGAACTTTGGAAATTACTTTTCGTTCTTGAATAACGAGAAGAGCGATGTGTTCTCACGATGTCAGTGACCAGCTCAATCTTATACCCGCGTATAATTGAAACATTAAAATTCAGGAGAAGTCGTTGGAAAGGAGGATGGAGATGGGAACTTAGATGTTGGCTGCGGTATTTTACGGTTCCAGCGAATGAAAATCGCGAGGTTCTTCCGAGGCACTGCGGATTTTCTACAGCCATTCCTAACGCGGTGAAACTTTTTTTTATGTAACATGGATCATATAATAGGAGTGATTCGGATTTTTTTATACCCATTCAAGTATAAACAGTGGGTCGAGGATATCCGCAGCAAGCAGTTCGATTGATTGAGTACTTTCTGTTCCTTTACTTTGTTACATCATCGCTGAAGAAAGTCGATCTTCTCAAAGTTTCAGACCTAATCCGAAAGTAATTTTCAGTTGTGATTGGTAAAAAGTTCTTGCAACCATTTTCATTTCCTAACATAACCAGAAAATGCAGTTGTTAATACAAAATTAAAATAAGTGTCGTCGTTGTGACCACAAAATCTGTTACGTGTTGCTATTCTTTTTTTTTTTTTTATAAATTTCTTCCTGTTCATCCAAGGTTTTACTGTGACGTCACCCATTTAAGAAAAATTTCTATCCACCATAGCAAGACTCGCTCAAACTCTGACGCTCTGCTCACACTTGCGTTATCAATTAGTAACTCGGCAAACTACGCTGTACACCAGATAACCCGATTCTGTCTCACCGATGTGAGTTTTTCACCTTACGAATGCGAGCACGTAATTGACCGATAAGAACCTGAGAATATATGGCAAATAAAATTTGATAAAATCCGAATCCTCGTTGTAATATTTATTATCTGACTGTACATGAGGAGATCGCGATTACACTTGTGAATAAAATTCAATCTTGACAGACGGTAAACAATCATTTCGCGTGATTCGACGTGAATCTGGGAATGAATCATCTTCGAAATCTGACGTATACACTAAACGAAGAAAGGTTCAGGCATCGGTTTGAAAATTGTTATGTATTTGTTGAAGACTCTGTTAATACTGACGTCTTAAAAATTCACGTCAGGCCTATTTTGAAATCGTCTCAGCTCACTCAAAATCTTGCGCGATCATCTGCAATCTTATGAACTCTTAAGCACCTACACTTTAACATAACGATGGATTTCTACATCATGAGGACAGAAGTACCACGAGTTAAATAACGAGATCCGTGATCTATTTTCGAAAAATCGCACCCCTCAATCTGGACAGCGTGAAAAAAATAAAAAAAAAAAAAAAAAATTGCAAACACATTTGTCAGAAAAAAATATGTGAATAAAAAATAACATTAATAAAATAAGTGAACAAATGAAAAAAAGAAATTAAAATTTCTTAGGTCTATTTTCAAAAATGGTACCCCTCGGTCTGCACAACGCGAAGGTAAACAAAACCTGCAAACACATTTGCCAGGAAAAAAATATGTGAGTAAGAAAGAACAAAAATAAAATAAGTGAGCAAATGAAAAAACGAAAATGAGATTTTCTTGGTCTATTTTCAAAAATGTTACCACTCCGTCTGCACAACGTGAAGGAAAAAAAAACTTACACATTTGCCAGAAAAAAATATCTGCACATGAAAGAACAAAAATGAAATAAGTGAACAAATTTACCTTTCGGCGACCCTTGTTTGGGAAAACCCTACATGCAGGATGGGGAGGGGGAGGGGGGGGGGGGAGGAAGAGGAAGGAAAAACGCGTGCAAGCTGTAGAGAAGGACGCGAAGTGACAAGGTATGCGGGGGCGACTGTAGTTTGGGTAAGGTTAGGCGAGGTTGGGGGTTTATAACGTCAGGTCCGGACCACCCCTCGGGATTTAAGTCGAGAAACGACCTTGTAGCTGTTCCGCGCTGAGCTACCGCGGTACTACACGGGTTAAAATATCTGAAGCGTTAAAGGCGATTTTCTTTCAAACAGTTGTAAGCCCGGAGAGAAATAATGTTGAATAAAAGTTGTTCCTTGCCCACCAACGGAGGTTCGAAACCATCCTTCCGGGGGAAAGTGGGAAGGGAGGCTTTTTATCAGAGGAGTTTTAAGCCTCTCCCTGCGAAATACTGTTCGTTTAAAAAGCACCTGCGTATGGTTCTAATACGGGAAAATAAACAGGCGTTTTAGGAAAAGCTGTACTGCACCTGCCCTCGTCACGTATTTTCTTTCCCCTCGTGTATTCCAATTACAAAATACAAATGATGAATTTCTTATTATTCATGTTCTCGTCAGTTTTATTTCCATTCTTTTTCTCTTCAGGCGACTTGGAGAAAAAATAAAAATACCATTAGCACAGCCCGATCGCTTATGTCTCTCGTTTTGCGGCCGCTCACGCTGCAAATTTCATAACCTAAATTCTTGATGCTCGGGCTTTAATTGAAGGTGGAAACTAGCGGTAAACTATTCTTGCCGTTGCATATTTTGTTTAGAAACATCGCTTTATTACTGGTGAATATTAGAAATAAGTCTGTAACTGAAATAAAGTTTCATGTGAGCCTGCGTGGCAGCCATGTTGGTTTTTTTTATCACGTTTTCACGAGAGACGTCGCAGTATGTCTGGTTGCCTATGGGAATGGAGACACGTACGAGAAAATTACAGGGATTGAAAATTCTGTGAAATGTAGTTTAGGTTACGACTGTATCATGTTCCTATTTCCTATTCATCGCCCTAATGTGGATACTTTCCAACATCATCTTTTACAGACATTTATACAGCGTCAAAGAATAAAAAGGTCGTCACGAATAACCGAATATCACATTTTCAAAAAGCTCTCATAATAAAAGTAAGTGCAGAAGTCACTTTGGTTGATTCCAGATCCTGAAGCTAAACATTTTTTTGACAATAATTAATTGAGGTACCTGTAAAATGACCTCCATGTTTTCCATGAACTTATTAAAACGTTTTTCACTCTCATTTTTCTCTGTTAGAAGATAGAAATACGCTCGCAGCCATTTCAAGCTCAGAAATAAATTTCTCATTTCTACCTTCTGACGTATTTTAGGTGGATTGTATAATATAACGGTGAACTAGCTGCGTAAGTATGGTTAAAAACCTCCTCTGTGTTATATAAGCTAGTACAGTAATGCTCGGATACGTTCAATTCACGGTGTCAAAGACGTGCAAATTGTCCGCGAATTTCGAAGCGGAAAATTATTCTCTCCAAATAGTTCGACGATGTGTGCAACGAATAATTTTGTAGTCAGTGGCTTAAATCCTTGGGGCAGTTTCAAATATCCGAAGATCACCGGAAGCTTTTAAATTCTGGCTCAAAATAATAACCTCAAAATTGCTCATAGAACTCTTCGTGACAGGACTGAAACTACCGGGCGTAACAAACCTGGATAAACACCGCGTGTGCAAACATTTTCATGAAAACAGCGGGTACAAGCCGTGCTTTGTAGGTTGTTTGCGTTTAGTTTACACCTTTTTGCGAGGAGTCGTAACGAAAATAAGGGAGGCAGTGAAGTCGGGTGAAAATGAAATTTATTTTCCAGACGGCAAGTTATTGTGCACAGGAAATATAACAAGCAGCGGAGCAACAACGGATATACAACAAGAACAGCCGGAAGCGGGAGCTAATTGAATCAACACCCCCGCTTCCCGCTTAATGATGGCAGTAATTACGACAGTCTTCATCAGCCCAAACAAGAGACCAGTGATTATTATAATATCACCATTGAACGAACATCAAGCGGCCCGTTTTCATCGTTGTTTGGACGCATCGGGCGATTTTGATTCGGCATCCTTTGAGAAGTTAATAAATGAGTCCGATTTCGTTGTTGTTTGAAAAAAGTAAGCGAGACTCGCGATTTTCAACACCTAGTCAAGCTTGTTGATCATTGAAGTATTGTCATACCTCGAAACGAATTAAAGTCTAGTGCGAAATCAAACAAATATCTTTCGAAAATGACAGCAAATTTGTTCTTACCTCAAAAATCGTCGGTTATAAATTTTTCCCATCCTCATTGTTTGGAAAGGTTTTCACACGCTGAGAACATTTATTACTATTTCATTGAATCTATCGATTCATTGCGTATAGAATTTAGCCAAGTGTCTACGAATCAAAAATTATTTGCTGTGTTAATTGGAAGAGTTCAACATTAAAACCTGTATACTAGAAAATTCTTCATCAATTTATCCTATGGATTCTACACCTCGGTTATCAAAATTTTCTCACACTTTAAGCAATTCCGGCGTTAAAATTTCGAAAACTGAAAAAAAGAAACGAACAAAAAGTTTTTCACACCGCAATGATAACACAAATTCATATGAGAAAAGTTTTCGTGTCAGATGACAGAGAAATGTGAATAATTTCTAAGGAACTGAACCATTGCGAAATTCTACCGGACAGTGTTAAATTATTCACCATCACATTTCTCACCCTTTATCGACTTTGCTTTTTCTGTGTACATGATATATCTACTTTATCGACGCGGTTACGCGTTACGTGGTACAAATAGCATACATATATATATATATAGTAGTGAGAAAATTATGGGGAAACTGGACCCCGTAAACCATGTCAGTCCGATATAAACAGTTGTAATTGAGATATTTGCATCTGTAATATCTTGCAGTGCAGGCACGTAATTTTACCTGAAATACGGAATTTCCATCCACGTTATACGCATGACGTTCCCGTTTAAGTACGTATAAAATTATATGGGTGGGAATACGTTCGTCAAAATTGAATAGGTAGTATTTATAGACTAATTCAATATCATCACCACGTAATTTTCGTTTTGACGATGTAATTTATTTTCAAATTTGCCGCATATCTCAATTCATCTGATTCATCATTTTATACATTATTATAAACTCTTTAGAATAACACTTTTCACAGACAATTTCATGCGGTGAAAAAAGTTTATTTACAACCCATTTGATCGTTTGATATTCATGATTTGGTGCGTACGATTTATCATTATGTGATACACACAGAGTTTGGCCTGAGCAATGACGTAAGATAAAACAACCATCAACATTTTTTTAAGATTAATGCCGATAAAAAAGTCCTCGCAGCCTTGCAGGTATTAACCTCGTGTTTCGAATGAAGTTTTGAGGCGTTTAAAAATAAGGAGAAAAACAAATCGAAACCGTTTTTAATAAAGCGTACTTCTATTTGATGAAATAAAAAAATAAATAAATGTCTACACCCGTGGGATTCATTTTCAAACAGGGCAGTATTTTCGACATGGCTCTGACGTGGAAGACCTGCGCGTCTCAAGGTTCAAACTAGAAGGAATAAATTGTGTTTGGCTCGCAGTTGCTTTTTCGCGTCGAGACTTTACGGTCCACCGAGTGGTCCACCAATCAGGATTAGTTTACGACTATTCCCTTTTATCAAAGGTGGAATTTTCCGACGAGGATATTCGATCCCGACTTCCAAGGATCCTAAAAATTTCGACCCTTTGATAAATAATAAAATAACCTTACTCAACATTTCGTAATTTTGGTTGTTTTATCTTGTTTTCTGTAGGTTTCGGATGTTCCTGTGGCTTCACAGATAGAAACGTGACTGAAGAAACATTTTTTTTTTGTCGTGAAAGATATCGTATTTCATTCAACAAAAACGTGAACAATAAACTGGGTGACGAAGTGAAAGCAATACAACCAGTCGAATCAGTGAAACGTTTTTTTCATTTTCATTGCTGTGATATTTGTTGTCGTTCTTACTCGGTGGTCGGATAATACGGGCTTTCTTCCTCTCTGCGGAAAGATCTCGGTCCCTCGAGTACCTGCTTGCGGTACAGGATTTGGTAAACTGGAATAGAATTAGAATTCAATTTGACGCGACCGACCCGAAGGGCTTCAAGGAATTGTTTAACAATTCCCGGACATTTGCCGGCTGCGGCTTTGAAAACTCGCTTGCGGTTTCGTTGCAGAGCTCCAGAAGCGTCGGGGGCCTTTTCCAGTCCCTGGAAAAC
Source organism: Neodiprion pinetum (assembly GCF_021155775.2). Taxonomy (NCBI): domain Eukaryota; kingdom Metazoa; phylum Arthropoda; class Insecta; order Hymenoptera; family Diprionidae; genus Neodiprion; species Neodiprion pinetum. Next base: position 27,672,183 of record NC_060233.1, read on the forward strand.
CACCAACGGCAACCCCAAAAGCTAGCCACTTCTGCGCGACAGACCCTTGCTAAAATTTTCCACCACCGCAGCCCTTCACTCCCGTCATGAAGGCACTTGCTGGTGACGAAATTCAACGATATTGGAAGGAAAAAACAAGTGAGGAAAAGTCAGACAGATAAAAAAAAAAAACGAATCGAATCACAGATTTTGAATTTGGCTTACTTGGGACTGTGAGATTAATCGAATAAAATATTACCTTGATTTAAATTGAATAATCGATGAAACGTTTTATTGGAACGGCTGTGTGATCTGAAAAACATTCGTCGAACGGGTCGATTAATTATTTGATCAAAAAAAAAAAAAACCATCATATAAAAGACGAGATTAATTGATTAATCTGAAACGCAGTCATTATACGGAAAGGGCTAAGCTGATTAATCGGAAGAACGATGAATATGTTTTCTCAAAAACACAATTGATCAAAGTCTACGATGAATCGATTAAACAAAAACACAATCACAACACAATCTGCGATTAACTGCACAGCTCTGATTTAGCTGAAATTATAGGATTTGATCATTTTTAGCTTTATGTTTGTGATGCACCGATTTTTAACGATTTTTATGTATATGGTTTGCGAGCCAGAGAAAATGAAAATGCGAATCTCAGAAGTCTTTCTAGAATTTGCAAAAGTTTTTTTTTTTAAACAGAACAGTTCTTTAAATCAATTTAAAAAAAATGTTTAAAATTAGATTTCAAATATTATAAATCTTCTCGCAGTTTGACTTTTAATGAGATTTTGACAGATTTCGGTTGTTGTATCTATCACTAACTAATTAATACCAGACTTGTTAAAAACAAAAAAAAAAAATAGAAATCTATGTTCACATAAATGTTAATACAGAGAAAGAAATGTTTAGTTATGATCGGAAAATATGAATATTTTCGTTGCGGTAGCTATAGATACAGACTTAAATTGAATTACGTGGGAGGTGTGTAAGAGTAACGGACCCTGTATTGTCAGTCAAAAGTTTCTTGGATTAGCCACTCGAGTCGGGCGCTACAATCGGGCAGAAACTAGGCGAAACTAGACTACCCCCAGGGTAGCGCGCTGTTTTTCAGATCTTCAGTCGAGCTCTAGAAATGGTGACGAACAGAAGTGCTCGAAACAGTTGGGTAGATATCGGTTTCCGAGCAACGGCGATACGAGGGCGGTGTCCGTCATTTTGAAGTTGAACACGAGTATGCGCCGATGCATATCAGAGACGCCTGGTTCTCTACGGCGTGGACACCGAGGTGTTCATGTCACCGCGTAGGGATCCCGGTGTCTGATCGCGAGCAGATTGCACGTATCGAATCGATCACTGTTCCGGATTGTTGTCGTCGTTGAAAGAAAGCATAAACGGCTCCCGCGGCTAAATATTGAGGAGTTTTTGGTTCGAGGTGGGTCTACATGCGCGTGCTGGAGCCCTTGACGCCATGATTGATAAGTCAGCGCCGGCGGCGTGGAGTTAAAAATGTCCACGTGACCGCGTTGGGACTCCGGCGTGAGGCGCGGAATGTACATGAGCTACGTTCCGGATTTCAGGTTCCTTGATCACGAATCAAGGCATTTCGATGCATTGCGGTGTGTTATGGTGATTGTGTGTGACACGTGTGTACGACAGATTGTAAATAATTATGAACTTCGGAATAAAAGAGTATTTGGACAAGATTGAAAGATATCTGTGGATGTAACCACGACTCTCTGTACAATGAACCCGTTGAGTCGGTGACGTGATAGTGTCTGGGACAGTACCGGTAATTTTAAGAACTATAATGAGTTTATTCGTTTCGACTAAAATTATTTAAAGGACAATAACGCAGTCAAAAAAACGTGAAATAATTATACTTCGTCCGTAAGGTTATGCGAAATTGAAAATTTTTGCAATATTGACGTGATTGTAGTCTGGATCACACTCATATATTTTGATAATAAATTGGAATTTTTTTTACGCTATTACACTTACAGCCGCCATTTTGCAATATTTTGCAATAAAGTTGGGGTGGCGTGGAAATTTCGAGTTTGGAAAGTTCCAAAAGCGCCAAATTCTGAATCTTTTTTTGGCAAAATATGAAGTAAAGACGTTGAAGTTTCACGAAACATCAAGTTTTTGAACGGCCTGAAATCTGACGCTCAAAGTTCCGACAAGTTGAAGTTTCGAGACTGCAAAAATGAAAAAAATTTTAAATCTGAAGCAACGAAATTCTGAACGATCCAAAATTTTCAGATCTGTGAATTTCTGGCTTGGTGAAATTTCACTACTTTGATCTTTCTTCGTTTCGGATTTTCGATATTTTTACGTTCGGAATCCTGGTTATTCTGATCTTCGATTTTTCTAATTCTTTACACCCACTCGTCGAGTAAATCACGCTGCGTAAATTTTCGTAATCTTGCATTTCGGAACTTTGCGCCATCGGATTTCCGACCATTCCAAGCTCTGTTGTTTCGCAAAAGTTTGATGCCTGTACTTCAAGTTTCGTCACAAAATAATTCGTAATTAAGCGTTTCTAGAACTTCAACCCGGCCCGATAAATTTTTTTTCGAAACGTCGTTCAAATTCTCTATAATCGACCGCAAAAACCCGAATCCTAAAACTCCCCGCCGATTTTTATCAATAAATTCTAGAAAACGAGGTCAAAAAACAAGCGGTCACACTAGAATCCCCCCCGTAATCGGTATCATTATTCATTACGCATGAACGTTCAACGATTATTACCCACAGGAAATTAATTTACGACCGCCCTGACACGAGCAGGTTGAACATATACCAGCCGGTCGGGGATCCCCGGCCGGCAATTCCGGCTTTCCCTATCCCCTGGGAACCCTGAGAGAGAAAGAGAGAGAGAGAGAGAGAGAGAGAGAGAGACAGGATCAGACCGCGACGTTTTCGGTACCTCGGGCAGCGTCACGCAGAAACAACGCCTTTACTTGTGCCTTGTGCCAACGTAGAATATAAACTCGGTATCTGTGTGCGTGCGCAACACACACGCGAAATAATACACGCGGTTAGAGAAGCACGACACGTGCTGCGCGTGCGACATTACGTAACGAAGATACATCGGCCCGTGAATGTATGAAATGTATGAAGCTGCTCCCAGTTTCATGGCTGGACCCCGATTTACATGGAACATGCATTGTTACAACCGTAATTCCGCGAGCGGGCGTGCATTTTTTCGTATTAGAATCCATAACATGAGATAAGAATGAGCGAAATCGACCGATTATTTTTCTTCACGATTAATCGAGTATCATCGATTTATTTCTCGAACTCTATCAATCGACAGATTCGATTATTTTTCTTGACAATCGATTTTTATTTATTACTCCCATGATGAACGACGCAATGCAATAACGATTTATGTGATTAAAGTATGAATTATTATCATTTTCTTGCTTACCGAGTACCCATTCGATGTAATAAGTGAAAGATAAATGAATGTTTTCACGTGAAATTGAAGAATATTTTTGCAAAGTAAGGATTTTTTTTCAGTCGAATAATTCGAGAGCCAGTGAATGAATGTTGAGAAAATTAGAAGAATCGTCATGTTTTTGTGAAAATCTTCAGAAATTTAGTTTTGACCGAACTTCCCAACAAGTGCTTTTTGCAAAAAAGTTAACTTTTGAGAAGAGGCTTAAAAATTTGACGAACATTACCTAAAACACTCGAATCACAGTTATAATTTTCACTTTTGGCTGAGTACATTCAGTTCAACTTTCTATCTTTCAAGTTGACAATTGTCCAATTCGAGAAATTCGATTTTCGGCACGTCTGACGGACGTCCTGCTCCGCCTCTATTTTGCAAGTACAACGTTACGTACGTAACTCGTCTTCGCGTATACACGGATACACGCATAAATTACGAATGCGTTTATAAATATAGAGGCACAGCAGCGTGGGCGAGTTGCGAAAAAATACAGAATAATAATGAAACAGCGAGTAGACAAAATAGACGGAATAAGAGAGAAAGGTAGACGTAGAGTATGAGAAAAGGTTTACCGTCCTCTCGAGGATCTCTTCTAAACACATTATGCATGAACAAGAGGCGAGTCATCGTTCGCGTTTCGCTACATTTTCTGCGGCAGAGACGGAATGAATTTTTTTTTTATTTTTTCACCCACTTTACGAACAGTCAAACAAGAATCTAACATTTTTTTTCCACATCACTCCGTTCAACTTCAGACTTGCGGTTGATACCTTCTTTTTTTTTTTCTTTTTTTTTTTTTTTTTCATTCCAATTTATTTCGGCCACGTGATAAGTGTTAGCGATTCTCTCAAGGAGATACAATCCGAGTAGAAACTATTTGGGACGTGGTATACAGGTTCGAATACTCTCGAGTCAAAAGAGATCAGGCGCCGTTGAGACAACAACCAGTGCGGAATGTTTTAAATTGAAGGCTATTTATTCACGTTGACACTCGAACGATTGAAACGACGAACTTGTTCCCTCGACAAAACTAGCTGCAGAATGTATTATATACAGTGCATCTCTGGCTCACTCGGCTGCACAATATCGACGGATTGATGGGAAAAGTAATTGAATTGCCATCGGCAGTGGCAACTGAGTTGTTATGCTCCGGTATTTTATTTTAATTTTAAGGGACTTGGGTGGCCGGAAATCGATCGGTTATTTTAGTCGTTTTTTTTTGTTTTTGGATACGATTCGTACGTTCGTGAATTAATTATGCTCATAAGCTACAGAGAAATATAAAAACGAAATATTCTTGAATTATAAATAAAAACTTGAAGATCAATGCTTAGAATCGCTTTAACAAGGTTAAAAATTTAACAGATTTAGAAGATTTTACTGTCAGATGACTGATTTTATACGAAAGAATATTTTATACAAATTAACTCAATAATTTACCTCAACTTTCAGCACGCGGCCGTAAAATCGACAGTTAATTCGAGGCGTAAATTTGTTTTAAGCAACTACGTAACGAACAAGTCATGGTGTTCGGTTTTGGTAAATAAAAAAAGTCTCAAGATCTTTTAAAAACTTTTTTCAAACGCTTTTGCAACTCAATGATTTATCGTTAAGCTTTTAAATATTAGGAAGCGTCATTTTCACCGTAAAAATAATGAGTACGTTATACGACGGTCGCAAAATCGCAAAAATTATCCGGATTTTCGAAAAATTCAATCGCCAAAATTTTTTTCCTCACACAAAGTTAAACGTGATGATAATATTCGTTGATATCGAACCTGGCATTTAGATTCCGAATTAGAAACATGAAAAAAACGAAAGCTTTAAAATTACGTGAGATGAAAAAAAAACATCAGGGGTACTCCAAGAATATCTTCTGTCAACATTTATGATATTGTGTTACAATTTAGCTCTTCACGAGGAGTAAGAGATGGATTTTTTCATAACTTTGGATCATCAGATACTGAATTTGGTGCTAGTAGCTACAGCAATGAATATCACTTGTGTTTCACAGATTGACGATTGCCAGATGTCACGACTTAATTGCCGATCGAGAGTAATTACAGCGTGAAATGCGACCGAAATAAATACAATGTCAATTGTGGGATGCTGGACTTGAAGATGATTGGAGGAATAACGCTGAGCACAACAACCACGAAGTGAAATTATTCACCTTCGACATCTCGCCTGCATTTTCCACTGACCAATACAGTAAATCCAGTGAATGAATAAGAAATTCATTTCGAAACTTGGCAAAGAAAAGTATAAAGCTGCAAAATTTAATTAGTTGTAACTTTGCTGTTGAATTATTTGAAGGGAAACACGTTAGTTTCAAAAACTACCGTATCATTGGTGAAAAGGAGTATCTGAAACGAAACAAATGGAATTTCAAAAATTATTTCCATTTAAACTTCTCGGTGTATCAGTGTAAAATTTTATTCACAAAACCGAACGTGATATGGAGACAAATTCATCGATCGTAAGAAAAGAAAAATCTTTAGTTATCTGGATCAATCTGAATATTGATCCGCATTCATAAAATCAGCGAGACGTGGGTATCGTTGAAATAACGGTTTATATATTGTCAGAGTGACAAGAAAATGTATAAATGGTAATAATTTATTTTCTGGTTGTTACAACGTTGGATTTCACTTCTTCTTTTTTTTCAGTCAACTATACATTCATTCGCTTAAATAAGGCCGTGAAATCAATTTATTGTAACATCGACGTGAAATTATCGCGACAATCGTGAAAAAAAATGTAGTTGGAGTAACCGTGATAAAAAAAGAACAGTACCTAAAACATTAAAAATTTTCTGGTCAAAGTTACAAAACTAAGTTTCACTTCATATCCAGGACTATATTTTTTGGGTTATAACCGTAAAGTAACCGCAGCTGGAAATTTCTCTCAGCGTGGCGTGTTTCAGGAGAAAATTTCGCACGAGACCTCGCTCTGTAAAAGTAAGAAAAAACAGCCCTCTTGATCCATCGGCAAGGTTTTGCTCGTAGCAAGGTATATATATATATATATATATATATATATAAGTGGAGATTCAAGGGGGACTCTGGCAGGGATCCAACACCCCTAGAATCACCCCTAGAAACATGTCTGGCCTAATTTTCTATAGATTTATGTATAAAATACCGAGCCAATTCCTGACGTTTGCCCCCTTTTAATATTTAGATGATATGTATGCCGCGTACGTATCCCGACGAATCTGTAACCAAAGCGTGTTTTTCGTACCGTAAATCTCTGAAACTCGGCCAAATTTCCTTACTCATTTCTCCATCGATATTCCGAGTTAAGATATCGCTAATTAATTCGATACCTGAATAAGAAAGGATTTAAAAAAAAAGGAATGCAACTAATTTAAGTAACTGCTATTGCAGTGCGGTTGAAAAACTTGCTTTCTTTCTCAAGCCAAGAGTCAAGTAGTATATACATATCCATGGGTCGTTACATAAAAATTTTACCAATGCTAATCAACCCTCACGAGTAGTTTTGATTTCTTCACTGACTTTTTCATTTAGTTTCTTAATATACCTACGATTAGTTTGGTTTCTTTTTCTCAAACATTCTTAAGCCAGTTTAATCTTGCGATACTGGGTTTTCAATATTCACCTACGATTTTCTTTCATCTAACTCTTATATTTTTTTGCAAAAATTTGTTAGCATCAAAACGGTCGTGTGAGGCTGATTATCGCAAAGTGGCTATGTTTTTTTTTTCATTTCTTTACGGATTTGAAAGCCCTTAAGCCGTTTTATCAAATTCATCCAGTCGCTGTTTGATTCATTTCTATATCAACTTGAGCAAAGTCTGACCGTAATCATTCAAACTTTGCTTTGTATCGTTTCATATGATTTGCATAGTTATACTTAAAAATATGTCGAATTTACTTGACAAATATCTTAATTGAAAAACCTAATTTTCATACACTTCGAAACTCAAAATCGCAACGTGTCAATATTCAAAACTTTTCCTACTTCTCATGACTTGGAACGATTACGGAAATATCCGTTATTAGAGAATTCGTTAAGTTGAGAAATGGAGAGGTATAAAAAAATTTGAGAGATTGAAAGAACATCGAGTAACCTAAAATCAGAGGGACCCTGTTTTTCCATTAGATTATCAGTTTCCCTTGTATTATTGCACTCGCAAATTTGGGTTAATCTGCGAGTAGAATATCGAGCAGCGAATAGGACTGAAAATTAATTTAAAAGAGAGTGTGAGAGAAAGAGGCGAAAGGGAATCACCACGAGTCGTCTGTCAATCAGGAACGTAATTATAAAAGCCAATTAAAAGTTCGGAGTTAAATGATAATCCGGCAGGCCGTGAGTATAAAAGTCGTAAAAAGTACCTCGGAAGCGCCGGTTTCCAGCTAGAAAACTAATTTTCATTTTCTACCCAGAACTATGATTTTCGATTGTGGTAAAAAATGAAAATATTTAAGGACCGAGCGGTAACCGAGACTAAAAATTTCTCTCAGTGTACAATATTTAAAATTTCTAGGTCAATCAGACATCTGCTTGCGTCGCTGCTGAATGATTCGACGAGATTTTGTTTCCTTTGTAGGTACGCAACTCTGATCGAAACGTGATACTTTGGCGAGTATGTCGGAAACGTGTAGCATTATACCGGTACAACATCCACTGCAGGGAAGCGGGAAATATTCGCATGCGAAAACAACCCTCGGCTGTGTTTCCAGTCGTACGCAGTTCATTTCGTACATATTTGCGCAAGGTATTCAACGGACCCGAACGGAAATTTACCACGTTCGAAAAAAACGGTGCATAGCAAAACAAACGAAATTGAAAAAATACTTGAACGGAAAATGTACCGCAAAATTGAATGAAGGAAAAAGAAAGAACAAACAAACTCGATTCATGGAAATACGTGGAAATTTCTCACTCCCGTTGTTTGTTTCTAGAATTTCACACAAATTGGAAATTTCACGGGAAATTTCGATTTTCAAAGAAACGTAATTGGCACGGAGGTTTTTCAATCATTTTTTCAAAGATTCCTTATCTTGTATTCCCGTGAACGTGAAATAGATTTCGATGACAGATTAAACACAATTAAGATCTAACCATCAAGGAAGAAGACGTTTTTATATGGAAGACAATAAACGCAATTTTCATAAACGAGATAAATTTTGGTGTATAATTTTGTAGTTTCTTTCTGCTTAAAATTCGGCAAATATAATTCACTCATCGTCTGAAAAACTTGATCGAATCGAATTTACTCGTCAGATTCATTTTATTTGTAACGACGTTTCGCGAAACACCGATTTTGTAAAATTGCCGTTGACGAGTCTCCGATTGGTAAAAAATCAATCACGCCAATTACAGAGCTGAATTTCATTCAATCGAGTGAAATAGGATAGAGCATAAAACTAAATTGTCGCGATTGGAAATGGACATTTAATTTCTATCACAGTTCTCACTCTACTCCGATTCTATTTTGTGATTTGAAAAATCGCAGGTTTCTTGTTAGAATGTTTGACAGGCTTCCAAAATCGTGCACAAGCTTCACAGATAATATGATTCGATTGAACCTTCGTGAGAATTGTTTGTAATTATCGTGTTTCGCCGGATCCACATCCGAGGCCAAAAAATTCGCTCCATACGACGCGTAATACATTTGCCTTGATAAATATTCATCGCTTTTACTTCTGATGTCCTGATTCAAATTTCCCCAAGATTAAAGAATCACGAAACGCGCTGCGTTTCTCCTGATTTCTTTTTCGTTTTTACAATCCAGCTTTTACAGCGGCGTCGTTCCGCTGCTGGTATATATATATATATATACTTTTTTCCCGCAAAATGGAAGGAAAAATGTATAAATCTAGAATCCAATTACCTGTGACGAGATTTCGCATGCAGTTTTGTAAGGCAAATGCCAAGCGATTCTCCCCGAAAAAAATTTCAAAAGTACAATTTGGCTGTTTTCTGTTGAGTACGGAAAGCTTGCAAGAAAAAAGACCCGTGAGATTATTTACTCAACCGTTAATAATAACTCCTCCTGGTTTTCGTTATATTATATTATATTTCTGATCTGTAGAATATAACTTATCGTAATGATGTAATTGGTGCAAAATACCGATGAATCATAGTCACTTTTATTTTTATATATTCCCAATATAAAACTCAGCGTAATTTATGTGATATAATTCATCGTGCGCCAGTTTTCAATTGCAATGTAATACTAGCTGATTTAACAACCGCAGGTGAAAACGATGTATCGTTATTTATTTATTACTTCATGCAGCTGTGTATTATAAAATTAAACAACCGTGAATTCGTAAACAAACCTGATTTCATCCAATTTTTTTTTTTTTAAATAAAATCGATCTTAGAACTTACATGGAATTCGAAAAAAAAAAGTTAGAGAATCGGAAAGTAAAATTTTTCGTAAAGAATTCAATATTTCTTTACGAGGACCGTTCAAATAATCATACAAATAAATTCCCTCAAAACAAAAAAAAAAAAAAAAAATTGCGGAGGACATTTCGAAGATACCGAATATTTATCTACAAAATTATTTAATTCCTTTCGATTTGAAATTTTTACCATCATCCTACGTGTTAAAAAAAAAAAAAGATCTAACTCAGCTCTAAAAATATTCAAAGATTTCAAATTAAATATGTTAAAATTTGAATTTTTTTTTTACAGATTTTAACCACGACAGCTCTTTTATAATTTTTCAAATCAAAGTTGGACGTTTCGCAAGAGTTTTCTACTGTTTTTCTCTCTCTCTCTCTCTCTCTAACCTTTTTCGTCTGGCAACACGACAAATAATCTGCGGAGAAATTTTATTTCCCGTAATTGAATATCACTAACTCTATCTGCGCTTTCAGTATAATAATTAAATAGACGCAGCGTATCTACGTCACCACCCATCATACCGACATTGTCTAGGCAAATTTGAAAGTTCGTTAATTATATAATATCAGTCGCCGACGAGCCTGCAGCGTCGTTATCCTGTTTGGTCTATCGTTAAGGGCTGAAGCAAACTAAATTTATACGTATAATATTACACGTACAATATCTCAGAGGTTTGCACGAACACTAGCGCTCGAATAGTATTTTGCCGATAAGAAATTCTTTATTATTTTGACCCATCGTCATTCGAATATTTCTTTATGTTCTGGCGAACAAGAGTTGACTTTCTATAATTACGTAGAACATCGAATTTCCTTCAATAAAAAATAGCATCGATTTTTGCGTAATTTATATTTCTTTGCAAATAACCCGATTACTATCTATGTCAAAATACTTCTCAGCGCTACTGTACCTATGCACAAAGGGGTATAATATTATCATCCCTCGTATAAATCGTCGATAATTAAGCTAGATTCGACGATAATATTTAGGGAAGCCTGTTAATTAAGTCGCGAAACAGCTCGGGAAGCGGAAACTCTTTAACGATAATCACTGGGCTTAAAACAAAATGCTTACACAATTTCACCCCCGCAACGTTTATATAAAAGCCGATGTGCAGATGTGCCTAACGCATTTAGCATAATTGCAACGTTTACACATGCAATTTATGTACATTAATACTTATATACTTATCACCTGTGTGTATAATACAATGTAATTACCGGTCAATTTCTTTGTTTTATTTACGACCTTTTTTATTATTATTATCATTATTGTTGTTATTATTTTATACGTGTGGAAAATTCCTTGCCAACTTGACTTACGTTTGGCTCTGATTCCGATACACGTTTTTATTTATAAATATTTCTCTCATCCGCAGCAGATTCGTTTTGTGTAATCGTTATTTGTTTATAAATTTTGAACGATTCAAAGAAACGCCGCTTCGAAATATTCTGCGAAAGAATAATAAGCGTAGAATATTCTTTGCTAATTAGTGACGGTCATTATTGAACCACTTTTAGAATTGGAATAAATTGATTATATTATAATGTTTATTTGCTTAAACTCAAGACACTTTATTGAGTGTAACGTCTTTCAACTGTCTGTTATCGTAACTTGACACCAAGTTTTCGATACATTTTTCACAATTTTTAACAAGGAAATTCGAAAGGTTAAGAAAATGTGAGAAATTGAAAAAAGGTGAATAAATTGATAAAATTTTTTTTACTTCGTTACTGTTATTATCTATCTTTCTTCATTACTTGGGTAATTATACTGCAGCTTGCGTGCAAGTTCTTCTGTACTTGCATTAAAAGTTACCTACTGAAATTTCAGTCAAATTGCAGACGCGTAATGAGAGCTCGTTTGATTCAGTACGGTCGTGTATTAGCGTGTTCCCAATTTTTAACAAGGGAAAAGCACGGCTGTTTCATGAAATAATTATCCTCTGGAAAATAAAACAAACAAAATTGCTCAATAGTGGTTAAAAATGCTATAAAACGGAGAATATAAATCTAGGAAAAATTAAACGCGTGATTATTATCGCTTGAAATAAAAATTTCGTTTAGCCCCTGAATTATTTAAGAATTGAAATATTTTGGATGTGAAACGAATTCACAGATCTTTTAAAATAGCTTTACGGTGTGTGTAGAAATAAATGCACAAATCCCATTGTTTCAAAGAAGAAAGCGAGATAGAAAAAAAAAAACCTACAACGTGATAGACAGTTGAATTTTTTTTTCTCCTGATACACGGGGTGTAAAATTATTCTCTGTTTCTTCAGACGAGAATCCCAATTTTTCTGCCTTCTCTGTTCTGGATCGAGCAGAATTTTATACGAGATTGGGATTGAACTTGATGTGTTTCTTTCACCCGAGAAGTGACCCCTGAGTTGTGAGCCTAAAAAATATACAGGGTCATAACTCGCGTTCCATTCGGTGAAAGGGGTGCAGTCGAGGAGTTTGAACCCGTTCCAAATTTATCTCAATTTCCTTTGGGAATCTTTATTGCTTCGAGAATATAGGAAGAGGAGAAACAAGAGTTTTTACTCAAGGTTTAGAAGAGAGAAATACTTCGAAAACTGTAAACATGAAGCAATCCAACAACTTTCGGTAAGATTTTCAGGTTCTAAATTTTTAGTTGGATTTGTTAAGGTTACAGAATAAACTCCGTACTTTTCAAATTTCGACCTGCACCGATAAATGTATTTCAAATTTGGAGAGTTCAGACTTTTTTCAGAATTAAATACACACAGGAAGTGCTAAAAATTAGAAGATAAACGTTCGATTCGAAAACGCAACAAAACTGATAAAGAAATTGGACGATGACACCAAAGCTTCATGACACTAAAGCGACGTGAATAATCTGAAAAAGCAGATGTCGAAATTAGATAGTAGAAAAAAGATTGACGAGAATAAAGAAGGTTAAAAGAAAAAAAATTACGGGAATATGGAGACAGAGTTGAGAGATAACGAAATTTGAAAACTCACCCTTGCAGACTATTTCGGAAAATTATTCCCGATAAAATTTCATTAACCGGGACTTCCTGGATCACAAAACCCGACGGCTGTATCTCTCACTAAACTGTTTTACGATTAGTACCAAATATCTATTTCTCCGAAAATTTTCCACCACCTGTGTCCGGTTCGATCATATTCAGTTGATCGTGGAATATCAAAATTATTTATACCCGCAGTTGCAGGAATATATTGAGTCGAAATTCGAGCTTGTTGCTATTTCAGTATATTCACGGTTCGTTTATTTCTCCTTCCCCTCGTTTGCACTCTTCTACTTGAATAATTTCCCTTATTTCCTGCCTCGCGTGCTCTTGTATTTATATTCTATCGTTCTCACTATATTATTCACCTCCTTCTGTTCTTTATCTTCTATCTTTCTTTATTTATCTAAAAGTCCTTACACCGGTAAATTTTTCATCAACTCTTCCAGCTCGCTTCCTCGCTTTTCCCTCTAACAGGGAGATAAAGCGAAAAATTTCAAAGCTTGTTTCGACGAGGTTTCATTGCTCGAATCCGTACCACAAACTTTCACTCGACGACGATATTTTTCACAAAAGAAAAAAAAACAAAAAAAACAAAAAAAAACTCGAATTTCAATCACAAACCACGCTGCAATTATCCAGTTAAATAATTATCCGGGGTTTAATTTTTAACGAAGTCAAAAAGTCACAGGGAAGAAACAAATTTCAATCACCGATTTAATACGTGAAAGCTTCTCTCACTTTCGGTACGTTGATTGGCACAGTTTCGGTTAGTCTTGAAAACAATCCGCTCTCTTTTCTTCTGATTCACTTTGAAATCCTTTTCGATAATTCGCATAAATCTCAGTGCGGCAAATTACAGTTAACATGAAATATTTCCAACAAATATTTCCTCCAGCTCAATCAATAATTTCTCCGAACGTTTACTCGTTCTATATTTTTGCTATCCATTTTCTCTCGTGTCGATGGCGATGAGCTGTGTATAAAAAATCCCACGTTCCCCTCACATTTTCCCCTGTTTCCGTTCTCGACTTATTCCTCTTCCTCTAATTCTTCCTTTCTCTATTATCACACCTCGGAACTCTACGATCCGTACTCACGTCATTCTCCGCTTCGTCTAGCACCGTGATACATTTTTCGTACACTGCGAAAATTCTCTCGCACGTGAGTCGGTGTCGGACGAACAGAAAAAAAATAAAAGAAAATACTAAGCACACAGAATCGACGCTCCGATATCCAGAATTCGAAATTCAAATTCTCCCGCCGCACTTTCTCCTCACCTTGAACGATTTTATCCGCCTCACGCGATATTCTGACGCTGCGAATTTGAAGAAAATTCGCGATATCGTATTTTTCCTTGGTTATAATCGTACGATAATTTTATTCCTTCAACCGCTCGACGACTTTTCTCCCTTTTTTTTATTTTCTCTCGACAATATTATCGAATTATCGTTACTTCTTTCCTCTCCCACAGCCTCGATGGCAAAAACTGGAGTGTGCAAAATAGCAGCCGAACCGATCCGATCCGTGCTGTTCGGCGCCGCAACGCGTCTGGCAGGCCGATGAACGGAGAGCAAGTGGTTCAATTTCGCGGGACGCGGACGGGCGTCGCGACGCCTTTTGCGCCGTCGCCGTAGACGAGGCTCTGGCTACATTCAGCCTTGTCTACTGACATAGAAATGAGCAAACATACAGGGAATTATTTATGCATGTGCTCTAGCCACGGCTGGAGACGCGTGCGTGTACAAAGTGAGAGAACGTACGAGACAAAGTAAAAAACGAATGAATGACGTGAGGAAAAATTGATGTATTCGGGTTACTTGCGAAAATGAGAAACGACGACGCGGACATTCTTGCTTGTGTTAAGTTACTCGGGAATGAAAATTTAAACGGTTCTCAATCGAATTAAGTCGAACCGATGGAGCAATTAATTTCATTTAAATTTTACACTTTCATGCATAATTCAGATACGGTTGGACTGATTTTCTACAAAATGGAAACGGTTTTGAGTCAAATTAAGTCAAACCGATGAAGCATACTTCATTTATATTGGTTTATACGTTTGTGAATTTTTACATATCTTGATTCACAGATGCTGGACCGATTTTTTCTCAAAATCTAGTCACTTCTTAGTTGATAATGAGAACAGCTAAAAATTGACCGAAGGTAGTCGAGGATTATTTCGTGCACTTGAATACATGGCCAAGATATGGTGAGAAGTCAACTTTTCATTTCTGAGGTGGTTAAAATAAGTTTCAGTATCGGGTCCTCAATGAATACAGTTTACAGGTTAATGAGAATCGGTTTATTGGTACATAAAGGTCGATAACAGCGATCAATGATCGTAAGGATCCTTAAGCCTGCTAGATATTGCACAGCTACCAGAGGTGAAAAGAGCGCATCACAATTTCTTCAAATGAGGATAAATCGTCGATCGTAGATCGTACTCGACCCATTTTCTCACCTTCTTCCTTCCATTTCGCTCTAGCACTGGGGGTGATTTTCTCATGCGCCAAGGCTTTGCCAGCAGATTCAATTTTGAGATGATAAACTTGTGGTTTAGCAATAAATCTATCGTTGTTACCGAAAATCCAAGTCAGATGATCCACGGTGAATTCGTTCGCGAATAAAATGAGCTTTCGTCAAGTTTTCGGTGAAAAATTGTAAAACAATATTGTATTTACGGATTTTGTTACTATAAAAACATTGTCTTTGCAAAGTTGATAATTAGGGGTTTCAATTTTTTACTTCTCTCGCATGGTGTTTTTAAATTAAACTTACAGGTATGACCGGAACAACTTCAGAGACACTTTGCAAGGCTTAATTTAATCACGTTTTTGTTCCAATGGTTTTTCGACTTGAATTATCGTCCCACACATTCCTGAATTATTTCCAGCCCACAAATTTTGAACTAATAGTGAAAAAGAAAAAAAAATCTCTCACGTACTTCTTTTAACGTGAAATTTCGAAAAACTTGAAAGTAAATGAAGTGACGAGAATTTCAAATTTTTTTGTCGCCTTCTTCCTTTCATTCTGTCCGTTCTATTTTCTCTCACTTTAGGTGTATATTTGCGCAAAGCTAAGCACTCTTTCGGCCAAGCTCAAGTTGGCCTTGCAAGCTAACCGTTAGCTAAGTACGAATACAGCGGACTCGAGCCGTCGCGCCTTTGGAGAGCTTATGGAAATAGAGAGGTGAGGTTAGAGTTTAGAGTTTAGACAGGGCGAAACAGGGAGTTGAGTTCCAATTCATAATTCGGGCCGGAAGCCGTCTGTTTTGTACAGTTTACAACCGTTTAGCTCGGACTCTTGACTATGCAGTCTGTATTTAACGCCTTCGTTGGTTAGAAACGGTACATTATGTCACAAGGGAATAAAGTCGACTTTTATTCCCGTGTTACATATCGGACTTTATTTCCGACTCAACTCTGGCCGCGATATTTATTTGAAAATTGGGAGTTTTAGATTCGCCTCATATTTCCCGCAAACGCGTTTTAGAGGAAAATATTCCACTTTCGTCCCGGTTTTGAGGTCGAAAAAGTTAACTTTATGGTTGAATCGGGGATAAATAGAATTATCACTATCCCCAATTTTTTCAGACAGAAGTTTAAGACTTATTTTCTTCACTTCAAGTATTTGCAAGAAACGAAAAAAATCGGTGGGCATAATTTTCCGGAAATGTCCGCACATAAATTCGAATTATATGAATCTCGCCTGCATTTTGTTTCTTGTAAGTTATCGTTTCGTCGGAAAATTAAAATCAAGGTGTAGTCAATGAAATTGGTGAAAAAATTTTGATTTCGGGTGATTTAAGAATCAGGTGTTTCAAAATTATACGTAATATTTTACACATATTTTTTTCAGATTAAACTAACTCGAGATTTTTTTGAAAAATTACACTATTATTGAAACTCTCGCTCAGGAAAAAATGTTCGATCATTGCGATAAAGCTTCCGTGTTGAAAAGAGAAATTAGAATAATGTTTTTCAAAGTTGACCCGATTTTTGAACCGATTCAATTACTTCTTAAATGTTGATTCCAACAAAACAACATTGTCTTCGATGACATCTGTTCGTCTCGTTAATTTTACGATTCTTCAAGACACCGAGTTCGTTTTTACACATAAAGTTTTTATATCCTGATCCACGGATCATTTGATATTCCGCAGAGCTCGAACCTAATGTCGTGTGCAACGCGTGTTTACTCAAGATTGTAACACGTCATTTTATTTGGCGTACAACGCGCGCATAATTAGCGGTCATAAACGCGCGACGAGATTCAAGGGAATCGAATGTGTCGACGTAAGAGATACTCGTAGACCGGATCTGATGTATATCTAGTGTAGCACCTATAAAGCGTTTGTCACAGAGGCGATAAGATAGCGGTTACCCAATTAACGCACCTCGCACATATCTAATTACGATCAACGTCTTCGTTAGAATTACCATTCCGCTGTACCGTATTGTGTAATTTAGTCTGAAGGCATAATTAAAGAGGAAAGGGAAAGAGGAGAGAAGAAGTAAAAAGTAGAAAAAGTTAGAATAAGAAATGCGAAGAAATTGAAGCGGAATCGAATCCTTGGTTTAAATTAACAATCCTGAATTTATGCACGAATGAATATTAGTATTATTATTGCTATTCAATTGGATTCCAGTCCCTGTAATATTCGAGAAAATTATCAAAGCGGTATCTATAGAAATGTTACTTGCGTTATACAGAATACAATTCACTCGACGGCAAATCGTCCTACAAATTCAAACCAGTCTTCCGGTACAAACAACACAAAGCGGTTGGCTTCTGGTGATGAATGAAATGTTTTTGAACACCGTATATAGTGTACAATATTCATACAAGTGTATATATATATGTGTGTACTCTACAAAGTACACATCACTTCGCTTATGGGTTGAGCTATTGTATGTCCAAGCAAGTAATTATTAAAACTCATTCGTCGTTCCGCTTTACGTTGAAATTTTTTCATTCGCATTTTCTCGTTATTCTTGATACTTTTCATTGTCCGTGCGCAAGGTGAATTTTATTTCTTCGGATTTCCCTACGAGCGAAAATATCTGCGAGGAAAACAATTTATTGCATTATTATACGTATAAAAACATGATTATTATTATTATTATTATTATTATGGCAAAAATGTAAAAAAAATATTGATATAGATAACCGAAATCCTAACTTGGACAAAGACAATTCCAACAGAAACCCGAATATAATTGAATCGTTGAATGCGTTGTTGAAAGAATTGCGCACAATTGTTTACAATTGGATGTGTGCTACGGGCGAGTTTCCAATTTTAGGAATTCGTATCAGATGTTTGCTTTTCTTCTCGGCATTACGTGTGTTTTGTTGACAGCCCTCCTGATGCGCTGTATTTGTATTTCGATGATTAATTACACAAGAGCTACAACCCACCGATACATTATCAATAAATAAAAGATTCTCCCCGATGCAAATTTGATTTGTTTTATTTTTGTTCTCACGAACAACAGTAGGTGATTAGTTGTAAGTGAAAGGGTGATGTTATAATACTGTAGCAAACATTGCGTGGTAAACAAAATTTACCCACAGCGTGGAAAGTATTTATTTTATTTATTTATTTATTTTTTTTTTTGCGTCTGTCAAACAATTTGCGCAGTCAAGGTAAAATTTTCAAGAAAGACAATCTTTTTATACGTGAAAACTTTTTCCCATACAAATACAAAAAATTATATCCAAACATGCTGCGTTAAAAACATTAATTTATTTATTTCTTTTTGTTTTTTTTTTTTTTTTTATTTCAACCATGTAAGATTCGAGTAATTTTTTAATTATACGCGATTCGCTTTACCGGATTTTTTTCTAGGTATTACATATCTAGTGACTTTATTCCCAGAAATTTGTGAAATGTGACTCAACTTTTCATTGCAGTAACAAATTTTTGTAACATTTTATTTTCCATGAAAAAATAATTGCTGTTACAATGCTCATAGAAAATTTTTCGATTCAGCGCAATGATTCCTACAACGATAATAAATATTTTCGCAAAGAATAATCAAATTCTTTCCAGACATTCCGAAATAATTTTACATAATTTTCGTATGCTTGGGCATTCACAAAATCGCATAATCTTATCGGTAATTTAAACGTTACTTTTCGAATAGTTGATAAATTTTATTGAAATATCAATTTCATTAACGGTTACAAAGTTTTCAAGCCAATTTAAACCCCGGGTATATACTCTCGCGTATTTATCGGAAATTCGATTTTCGCCGAGGCTTTTGCCTATGAGTTTCTTGTTTACGGTATAAGTGATTTTCCTTTCACCCCCTCGCAATTTACGGAGAGGGAGTGACAATTTTGCGAAATACGAAGGGTCGACGTGCAGATACATCTACACGTATATTCCTACTAATATTATAAATGCGAAAGTGTGTTTGTCGGTTTGTCCTTTGACGCAGCAACGGAGCAACGGATCGACGTCATTTTTTTTCATAGAGACAACTCAAGAGCCGGAGGCTGACATAGGCTATATAAGTTATTGAAAATGGGTTTCGTTAGTTGAAAAAGTGTTAAAAATATGATAAATATGTTGTCTTTTGATATGGAATTCCCGTGGAAATTTTTAACGTCACCGCGAAATGGCGGGTATAGCGTGGCCTACCTTACCATCCGAGCCGTTTCAACCTGAGTTAGCTAGATGGCGTTGTCGGCGAGTCAGCGCCATCTTAGTGGTACGTTCACCAGATGGCGTTTATCTCTCGCGATTGAATTGGAAACATATTCGAAGACGACTCGGTTGAATCGGTAATAATTAATCGATTGTTTTGTGTATGTTTGAAACAGTGCATCGAAGAACAAAATTTCCTAAATTTCAGTACGTGGTCCTGATAACGGAGGAGTTTATATTTCATCCAAATTTTATCTACGTCAGGTAAGAATATTCATTTATCTTTCATTTATTACGGCAAATCGATACTTGGTCAGACGTTGATAATAATTGATACTGTATTGCGTCGTTCGTGTGAGTGAAGAAGAAAAATCGATATTGCGGTAACATAACCAAAAATAATCGATGTAACATAAAAACGATTATTTTTTACTATTCTTACCAAGTACATGTGTACGAGCGTATGCAGATACACAAATTGCGATGTGGTAATATGCGTCGTATTTTCACACAATTTCGACCATACCCTCGATAATAATAAGCGTCAATCAATACGGCTCAACGTATATGTAATATACAATATAGATACGTATATTATGTACACAGGATATGTATAACAAAAGGCCGGGCGACGGTCCGACGTTCCGCAGACACGCGAGCAAAAGAACCGCGGAAGAACCGTAAATCATCGTTAATCGGTACCCTGATATTGTACACCTTCTATACATCGACTAATAACCGCGTGTCAGCGGCGTCGGTCGCATGAAAGGAGAGGAAAAAATAGGTGAAAAGAGAATATCTCACCTGTGTAAGACAGGCAACTGTCGTTTCGTTTCTTATTGTACGATTATTGGTTTTGTTACTTTTTTACGACATCCAAATCGTCCGAATTATCGTATTTTAATTCATTAATACGCCTTCTGAAATATTAATAAAATTTAAGTAACTAACGTTGAAAGTAGTTGGATAGGAGTGAAATTTTTTTGCGTTGTTGGGTCGACGGTGACACGAAACATCGAATTTTGATTAACATACCCAATTTCTCAAGACGATATTATTCCATTCGAGTTATTGAACTTCGTTTTTATCCTGATTTAAATTCCTCGATTCTTTGGCTTCGATTAAAATTAATTTGTTCTCGTATCTTGAGCTATTTTTGCATGATTTATCGGCGCGTTCTCTGATCGTAGTGTGATCCGTTGTATTGCGACTGAGCTCCTTCGATTATAATCGAGGATGAGAATTATCGATGATTGGCGAAAAGAAGATGAGAAAATTAGGGCAATGTTTAGATTTGTTCAAGGTCAGGTATAAACTATTAGTCGATGATTGAAGAGGAGAATTAAATAAGACATTAAATAATTAAATGCCCTTTCCTCGAGAAAAAAAAAAAAAAGAAATCACTCTCTTCACATAATATTTGCCTTGGCACGTACACGCTTTCTGAGGCTGTTTTTCTGCTTTTCTGCTTGCTTTTTTTTTTATTGCATTCACAGCCTTATTTAATTCTCCCCTTAATTTTTGCACAAGCTATTCGACAGAAGATTTGAATGCCAATATATCGTAGATTTACGTAGAATCTCAGGCTGCTCAACAACGATGAAAATTCAATTACGTGAAATAACGCTGAGTAATTTTAAATCAAATTTCACAAATTCCGTAGATATCAGTGAAATAAGGTCCGGTTTGTTTTATATCAATTTATCTTGGAATTCTTATGTTAAATTACGTCACGGGCTTCAGATTTTTCGACAAAATTTTATTACTATTAAGTATATTGCGAAGAGAAAAGCAAGAAAATTATGAAACATTCCTTCCGTTTCGTTCCAAACATATATTCGCAAGTTTCAAAAGAGTCGACAACTTTGGCGATATGAAAAATTATCAGATAATTGTGCACAAGGTAATGAGTCTGAAATTTTTTATTGCGAACGGCTTTAAATTTCTCACATGAATTCTCTTTGAATTGCATCCTGCTGAAAGTTTTGTGAGCTTTCATCTTACCTCTGAAAAATTAAAGAAAATACGGAAAACAAAAACTACTAAACTCTGAAGCCAAAACTGCTTATTTCAGTAGTTAACTTCCAGCACTATTTTTCTAATACAACAGACTTTTCAAATTCCACGATTTTTGTGAACGTTATTGCCTGGGAATTAAAATTCACGGTGTGATATAAATAGTGCAATATAAAAAAGACACTGAATTAAAACGAACGGTGAAAACAAATGAGACAAAATACAGTTGACGAACAATGTTTGTAAAAGTAATCACTCTGATGGATAGAAAGAGTTATAAATCAACCGTTGGAATCCTAGCAGCGTTGCGTTTATTTTCCCACGCAATTCTTTTTTCGCCGAAACGAGGCTATTATACAGATAAAGTTCAATAGATTGTTTCTAGGAATCGCAGGGTAAGATTTAGTGTAACGGCACTGATTATAATATACGAAATGAGAACCGTGGATAAAAAAAATGAATATGCCTCGACTTTATTGCTATTTTCTCTAATAATTTGTTTGTCATGCAAACTTCCTCTCGCATGGATTCCGGAAATTTGACGAATCTACACCGAGAAAATTGTTTGTTTCAAAAAAATAAATTCTACGTTAACACGAACCTATTGGATACTTTATTTATCGTGAGCAAGCAAGTTTTATTTGACCGGATTCGAGTTCACTCACGGCTCGAATGAAATTTCCCGACAAAAAATGAATGTTGTAACAGTTTAACATTACGGTAATGTTTTTGTTGGGATAATATCGTCTGAATTTGAAGTTACTTTTGAAAAACTCGACCTTCTTATGAAATTATTTAAAGGTTATCTGTATTCTTAAATTCTATTCAGTGGGGGGAAAAAATTAGCAACAAAAGCAACCAATCTTTGGGCAATAAATTTCCGCCAGCCTGACGGCTAGTTTCAAATAACGTGATTTTTCACACCAAGTAGTTATTGTTCAGTTTAAGAAAAGGTGATAATTTATACGGACGATGAAATGTTTAGTAAACACTTCCCAAATGCCAAGATCTGAAAATATTGCACCTTATTACAAACATAATTCAGCTGAAAGCTCATTTCTCAGTGACACGTTAACCGCGGGGGATTTAGCGATTTTGCAAAACGGAAGGACGCAGCTTTTCGCCCCGCCGCGTTATTATACATTCAAACCACCGAAGTCACATCCTCGGTACATTTTCCGCACACGATTTTATCCAATATATTAAAGCAGTGAGTATTAATTATGAGTGTAATTTATTACTCTCGAAATCGAGAAAAAAAAGACAAAATTATCTGCGATCCACGATTTTTGCGCTTGTCGTTGCTGCGATTCATTTTTGTATCAACATTGCGAGCGTTATACAGATTGCAATTAAATCTACAGTACGCGTGACAAGGTTCATACTTTGAGAATTTTGTCAACGTTTTGAGTTCATCATTTTTCGCGATCCTCTTAATTCTCTGCATTCTTGCAGAATTTCAACCTGATTACGTGTAGTTTTAGTAGATTCTTAATATTTTATACAACAGATCGAAAAGTGTCGCAACTTAGTGCTACTTTATTTTAAAGTGGTATCCACACCTGGAAACGATAAAACAAAACATTTTTGAAAAAAAAATTTCAAGGAAACTATTGGAATTATCGGATCGAGGTTTTTACTGGTTAAAAATATAAACTTTTAAGAAAATTTTCAATTTCATTTCTGTCTAAGAATGTTGCAAATTCACAGAGTTATTGAATCGTCGACAAAGTGTCGTAAAAAATTTTTCTACAGCGTTACCAGGTAGCGTTTCGTCAAAAATTATTTAAAACACAAAAATCAAACAGGGTATTAAAATGGATACTATTATCTTGTCTTTGTATAATAGTCGATTAGAAAAATATCAGGTTTTGACAAAACGGTGGTCGCTTGAACCGAAGAAGCAGATTTTCAAGAAAACACTCGTTCATATTTTTGATAGTGAAAAAAACGACTAAAGATTTTTTTTTTCAAATTCTATGACAAGTACTAGATAATTACGTGTACAACAACCACAGGAAATTTCGAGCTAATCCGTTCAGTGGTTTCCGAGATATTTTTGGTACCAGTTTGAAAAATGGAGTTTTGAGAAAAACGCGTTTGAAAATGTTTCGATATAATTTGAACGACTGCGGCGCCACTGTGCATCGTTTTTGAGACTACCTTCCAAATTAGTTGGTCAAAGCTTTCGGTACTGTTCTGTGTATAACCACGAACACAGCGCTCCAGTAAAGTGTCCTTGCTAAGACCTTCGTACGTCGGTTTGATGACCTTCGAAATCGATTCCGGTAATGCCAAATAATCGTGACGAAAATTACGCAGTTCCCCTTTCGCTCTTGATTTACCGTCAGGGTTGGTGTCTGTGAAACTGTAATAGTATAAAGTTGTTCGTATCGCTTTCTTCGTATTATCCTTGGAATCACTTGAGGAGAGTACAATTTCGAAATTTTTAGGTGAGTTGAAAAATTAACGACGGAGCCAGGAATCGAACCTGGTATCTAGAGATGCTTTGCCGGAGACTTACTCCACTAGACCACCTAGCCGCCCTGACTACACTGTCATTAATTTCTCTCATCACCTGTATTTCGAAATTGTTTTTGTTTTCGTGTGCCATTGAATTTGTTTACATTTGAAATTCGTCGCAGAGACACATTTTAGACTTGTGTGTGAAGCTTGTTGGTATGTACACACATATGCTGTAAGTGGCTATTAATGTGAAATTAAAATTCACTTTAGCCATTTACTTTTGAACGGCTGCGCGTTCATTTTGGCGATATGAGCTACGCATATCATATTTTAGCGAGAAAAATTTGCTTGAGGAGAGTACAATTTCGAAATTTTTATGGAATCACTTGGAATCACTGTGTTTTCGAATAGCTGAGCCACAGCAGACGCTCAGCTTGACTATCATTTTTACAGTCAATTTTTTTCTGCCGCCGATACGTGAATTTTTTTTCATGCATTCTCGAAAACGGCTTCCCATGCGCTTTTGCACGGACAAACCCAAACGCTCTTTTTTATAATATTTAAGTCTCGCCGTACGGTTGCGCGTTAATTAATCCTACATACGTTTCAGAATCACCATCCTCAAAGCAATCAGTGTATTTCCCCGAGTGCCTTTCAATGGATCTTAAAAACGGTTCCTTCCTAGCGTCGACTCCCATCTTGCCTGCGAATCCTTCGTGATTCGCCAGGCAATTTCCTTCGAGTTCAAGTTTTCGTTCATTGTATTGCTCGGTATTGGTGCGATTACTACAGTATTTACGTGCAGAGCTAAAAATGGACCTCACAATAATGTCTGAAACTGTTTTCGAGAAGTGGCATCTCAAAGCCAAAATGGATCCGAGCACAATAAGATCGAAAGGACGGTCAGGCCGTGCTTCCTGAGAGGCTCGTCTCGCTGCTGTGCGACCCAACGCGGCAGGACGCGGCATGACGCGGCAGGACGCGGCAGGACGCGGCGCGGCACCTGTTCAACGAACGGTTGTACTCTTTGGGCTATAACTTTGTAATTTTTTGAAATTTTTACCTGAAATTTTCACCATACATTCTTAACATATCAAACTTGAAGTAAATGTAAAAGATACGCTGCCTGTGTTCGAAGAATTTAAATTTGCTAAACCAAGAGAACCGTTTTTAAGCTATGGACAAAAAATTCGATTAGGTCTAAGAAACAATGAGTTGTTTTGTGAATTGAATAATCGGATGAAATTATTTTTCTTTACACTCGATTACAACTCGTGCAATTAATGGAACAAACTGGATAATTTCAAGTAAACTTTATAAATTAGAATCAAATATAGCTAAATAGTTGGTCAAAGAAGAGATATTTATTTCTGTTGAGGATTATTTCTGATGTAATAAAATCGTTGATTTTGGTTCGAGATTGTATTCGCTTCATATGAAAGTATAAATTTTTTTACGTATTTTAAGCTCATTTGAACGCTGTTGAAAATTTTCCTTTTTCTCACACCTTTGATAAATTAACCTTAACAGTTTAAGTCCAGCATAACATTTTCGAGATAGCTTAAAATTGGAGCCGTTTGTTAACTTTTCACGAAAATCAGACCAGCAGTTTTTAAGACAATCGACAAGAAACTAACAAACAAAGGCACTTTTTTCAACATAGCTTTGTACAAACGTAGATTTCCAAGAAGACTGGCGTCTGCCGAGTTGAAAGAGGATTAAAATTAACAAATTCTCGCCATCTGCAGAGAATTGCCGGCAACCCTTTCACTCGTATCCCCGTGTAAAGAGGCAAGGTCACACAAGACTTTGGCAACTTTGTCCCTGTTTGCAGACAGTACAAAGATCATGTCATACTCCTACCGTTACCGACTGAGCAAACTCACTCTTTGTCTTCCTATACCAAATAAACAAACCAACTGAAAAGGTTGAAATTTCGGCGGTGCATCATATACACATACACCGATACACCGCTCAAATTTGAACCCTTTCCATTCGTGTTTTCATTCAATATAACCAAAAAAAAAAGGCTCGGGTTGCTCGGTCGGTAAATGTAGGCGTACTACGTGGCCTTAATCCGCTCTCTCAATCTGACCTGCGGACCCCGAGATGCTGCAGTCTGCATACTCTCGACGCCTTTCACACGCGAAATCTATCCATGAATCTTCAGGAACCATTCAGCACGAAACCTGCTTTACTCTCTGCTCCGGCTGTCCAATATTTTCGACGACTAATGTGCGTGGGCGGTTATACTTCGTGTCACGTCATACTGTGGTGTCAACTTTCCATTTTTTACATCACTGTTTCGTATTAGGGAAAATACTCGCTGAGAAATTGAAAATTTACAAAGGGGTTACGATGCCTCGGTTGAAAAATGATTTTTCTCACGTGATAACCTGTTGAAAAACATCTTTTTGACAGGTAAAAAAATTATTCCTCGTCGCTTATACAGACAGTGCGAGGCTGGGAAGATATGTGACTGAATAGAAACTGCCAATTTTTATACGAACCCATAGACAAACGATCCCATCACTACCAACGCGTACAAGTTTTTTCGCTTTTTTCATCTACCCAAAAATCTTCCATTCGTAACAAATAACGATTGATTTATTACGCTCGTACAGAAATTTTCCGATAGATTTATATTGAGATGTCGGAATAATTGTAGCTTGATGTTGAACACACTTTTTTGATAACGATAAAAAATTAATATCGGCGCTGCTAATTCAACAACAATTGCAGTTGTCTTGGCGTTTCGATATTGTTATAAAAAAAAATGAATCTCTAATTTGAGATACACGCCAATTATCATAGTAAGTAGCCTGTTCAATCGTAACGTTAACTTCTCAAGTATCTCAAAACATTCTCATTATATAAAGTAACCTTCGTCGACCAGAATTATTCAACACCAATTTTATTTCGCATTGTAATTCTTTCGCCCAATACTTCCCGTAATCATTGTACCAAGCGAAAATGCGAGAACTCGAAAAGTTCGCCAAAACATATTCCAACTCAACTCGCCAATCATGCGAAGCGTGGAAATTCGAGCATCTGCCTTAGAATCAATATGAAAGAAGTATATATATGATTTAAGTTTGCTCATCACTGGTCAATTATCACAGTCAAAACCTCAGGCTGCCATTATCTTTATGCTTTCGTGAACGTAGACCATCGTGATGTACGGTAGATTTGAATCACTGCAAAAATCTTCGAGAAAACTCAGATAGCACAAAATTTTAACATACATAAGTTGAAATGACATTCGGCAGTTATCCTAAGAATTTAGACGATCTTGAAGTTCCTTTTCGGCAGTTTGCAGAATTCTACGTGAAAATTTTTCATTCTTCACCACTCGTGGTTGAAAAATGTCAAAAATCACGACGTGACGCTGCTATGATAATTCAGCGATCACCGAGATTTAGAATGGGGAGGTAAAAATATAGAAAGATCTAAATATTGAAGGGCCACAATATCGAACTTTTAAAGAAGCAAATACTCGATTTATACAATTCAAAAATGTTGACAGTAGGAATATGAGAATAAAAGAATAGAATGAACATAGAATGCCGAACTGTAGAATCGTTAGAACTTCTCTCGATAATATAGAATCGTATACAGATTCTCAATGTTGTCATTCTATGTTTCTGTATTTCAAGTTTCTATATTAACAATTTTCTATACCGAGACTTTCCAGATTTAAAAATTTTATGAACATGATTTTTACGCATCTATAAAAATTCGATATTCTGGTCCTTCCGTCAATCGACAATTCTAGTTTTTTAATTAGACGTAAAATAATTCTAGCGTATAATCAGGTTGGCGATAAACGTTCAACGGTTCCATTCGTTTGTAATTATACATATCATAATTGTAACGCCGTGAGTACCGTGTGTATTTTCCTCCAGCCCGATAACCAGACAACTTTGTCCATAAATTCGAAACTTAATCAGGCTTAGACTTTCCTTATTTGCATAGTTATATTATTATGAATATATTTTGCCAAACAAATTGCTTAGTATAATTCGGAACGTGGGCTTATACATAATACGCAGTGTGCATTGTCAGCTTGGTATTTGACTGCCGGTAACTTTTTCAATTTTCTTTGAAACATTTTGCATTACTCTCGTTTTGATTCATTTCGTTTATCTCTTTTTCAATTTTTACACGTCGATAATATTTGTGTTCCATGCAATCATAACATTGTTATTTTTATGAATAATCCAACGTTAGAATGGAGATCATGATTCAGCTAGAAATGAGATTATCACGTTATTGAAATTAACAAAACGAATATTCGATAATTAAATAACGATTAAAAATATAATATCTCAGAAAATACAAAATTAGAAAAAGCTAGCATTATAAACAAAAAGTTTAATATCGATGCATAAAAGCAGCGATCGGTGAAAAATGGGTAAAGGATACGAATAAACGATATATTATGTGAATAAGGAAAAGAACTTGAATATAAATGTTATTAAATAAATTTGAACGAAACGAACACATAAACAGGACTCGACACGAAACGAATGAAACAATTGTAAAATATACAGACTTGTTCGCTTTTTTGTGACGATTCGTGTTGGAAATGGGGAGAAGAGACGGAGAGAGAGACGAGTTTGGGTCGAGAAGGTTTAGTAGATCTACGTAGTTCGATAATATAAGACGTGTCATAACAGGGAGTTGAAGCGTCAATCCTGGCCATGTAGAAATTTTAACTGAATATCGTACAGAGAATACAAGGACTTGACTCGCAATCTTTTTTATTCATTTTCAAGCATCGTCACCGTCTTTTACACATATTTATATTGTATATGACTAAAAAAAAACCTCTCTCGTCTTAATTTCATTTTACGGACAATTTTCTCCTCACTCGTCGTTTCATCTTTTTATTCCTACATATGTGTGTTATTTGTTATTCCTTACGTGTGTTTCTTTTAAACTATCAGGCTAAGTTTGTCAGACCTGCGACGAGTAGTGTCCCTTTTATATTGTAACAATAAAATAACGAATTTAAGAAAGGGTGGAGGGATGAAAGAAAAAAATACAAGTCCCCAAAATTAGAGGTGAAAGGATTCAATTTCTCTTGGTGTCTGATTTTGTGAGTTTCTGTCTTTTTCTGATTTTATTGCGTAGATTGTAGAAGAAACTAAAATCGTTACAGTTATATACTATAGTGTACAATTTTGATTCTCGTTTTTTAAAATTCTCTCGAGACTTACTCCGTATTAAATAATTGTCAAGTATATGAAATAGGCGTAAAATTTTTTGACTTATAGATTGCCGCTAGTTATTTTGTAGAATTATTCTGAGATTGCAAGAAAAAGGCAAACCTTGACACGCGTACAAAACATCTGAAAATGGTTGAAAAATTGTTTCTCTACTAAAATAATATATTATTTTAACTCTCAAGTGAACGGGTTGGTAAATCTACTTATACGTATAAAAATTGTCGAAAATCGTCACTCACCGCGAATCGCCGGATCGCCAAAGAGATGAACCTCGCGGAAAACTGATTTCTCGTTTTTACCAGCGGCGGAGCAATACACGTCGAAATTCGAATCGGGGGGCGAGGATCAGGACGCGGGCGATTAAGTATCCTCGAGATATCGCGGACTCTGCGTCTTGCGGATGTAACGACAAGAACAGCTCGCGCGTTAACTAATCGAGAAGCCCGCAACTATCCGCTCGTTGTTTTATAGCTTGGCTGCGTTTTCCTCGCGCGGCGCGGCGCCGTGGAGGGATATCGAAGAAGTCCTTGGCCGTCAAGGATTACTCACTTCCTGCACCGTAGATCGCTATCCGCTTCTTATATCCAGAGGCCGGCTTTACCTTTAATGACTCAATGCGTCCTTATACGGCGATACGCGATCGCCTCGGGCTTCGCTGGACCAACGTATCCGAATTCCACGCATCGCCACGTGCCCCTCTAATCACACGGCTCTGATTACTCGTGATCTGGTTGACCGATCAAGATCGATCGATCAGAGTGCGCCAATCGCGCTCTGCACGCCTCGCGACTTGTTTCGTTTTTCCTTGCTCTCTGTATAATCGCTTTTCGTCACCCCAATTTTTAGATTTCACTATTTGAAACGACCTCTCTTGACGCTGCTGAGCAGTAGTTTTGTTGCCCTTGATATTCGAATGGTCTTAGAAAGATTTGATGTCAACGACCCCAGAATTAAGCGTAGTTTTTCAAACTTGCCTCTGGTTACTTATTTAGCGACATTTCCACATGTGTCCCAAAAAAGCGATATTATTTACGTACACTGAGAGAGAAATTTTTAGTTCCGGTTACCGCTCGGTCCTTAACTATTTTCATTTTTTACCACAATCGAAAAATATAGTTCTAGGTACGAAATGAAAATTAGTTTTATAGCTGTTACCGGAAAGTCTAGTATCCGTTACTATTCTTTCTCATCACGATCACTGTTGCTACATTTTCTTGCAACTGTTGCGAAAATTTAATGCTTGTGCAACAATAAATTGATTTCAAAGCCTTGTTCAACTAAAAAATTAGAGTAAACCAAACAAACTGATTTTGCGTCGCAATTACCAAAAAAGGATCGACGATAGCGCAAAATAGTATTTCTAGTTACCGTAACAAATGAAATTTTTTTCAGTATAAAATATTTAATTTCTTTTTTATATCCAAGGTTTCTCAAAAAAATACTATCAAGCGCTTGAGGTATACTTAATTTATTGAGACAAAAGTGAACAAAGTATAGAAAATTTAATACTTTTCAGAAAGTTCTCTTGCAAGATTTTTGTCAACTATATCTTCTCAAAGTCCAGCAATAATCCGTCATCATGTGATTATCCCGCCGATCCTGATATCGTTCCTCCGTCACTTTCGGATCCTCGTGAAAGCGTTAACATCTACCTTCCGTCTTTATTTTCTAAAACCTTCGGAAATCACCCCCCCCCCCCCCCCCCCCCTCCCAATTTTTTATTAGTAAATTGTACATTCTCAAACACCAAAATTCACGAAAAAAATCTGGGAAGCAAGAAATTTCTTCTCTTTTCGTTGAGCTCTTTAATTAGTAAAAACCAGTTTTACTTCTCCCATGACGTGAATTTCCCCCACGAATTTTTACGATCTCTGAAGGTGAACCGACAGTAAAGTTTGCGAGCGCTCTACATTTTTCAAACAAACATAACTTACAAAAGATAATTATCTACAGATAGTGAACGAATTCCTCGAAGAGTATTTAATAATTCGATAACATTTAATACAGAAAGAAAAAAGCAACGTCGTTCTTGGAAACTTTTGTGAACTATTGATGAACGGAATAACTAATTAATTAAAATTTTCTTCTTGCGTGATCTTTTTTTTTTAGGGCTTTGGTATATAAACTGGAGTAGTAATCGAAATGAAAAAATTGACATACTATACTTTTGGAATAACTGGGCATGAAATTGAAAATTTTTTAACCGACGAAAGAGAAAGTTCAAGTTTTCTAATTCAATTTTCGATCGTCTCTCAGGTTCTTCGAAGCTTGGACCATTTTTATTTCGATCAAAGATTTGACGATTTATTGAGTTGATGACATAAAACTATACGAAATTATTATGTACGATTATGGATTGCAGGAAACTAATATACTATGCAAAAAAAAATTACGTGTTCCAACAAATTCGATAAAACAAAATGTGGCACAAAATCGTCTTTTATTCACATCACCAGAAGTGATTCAGCCGTAATAAATTTATTGCTGAAATACCAAATTTTTCAAGTGTGTAATATATTCTGAGAATATAAGATCCCTGGAATATTTATACAAATTTACTTACAATTCCACTTCAATGTCGCTCTAAAATTTTTTGGATATTCTGAAAAATGTGCGCGTTCTTGCGCGACAAAAAAAACAAAAAACAAACAATCCGTTCTCATACCATTTACATATACAAACCTGAAAATATCGAAAACATATGTATATTTTATTCGCAGTACCTGAGGATCTTTCAAATGTCTTTCACATTCCTAAAGATCGGACTTTTTAACACATAAATTACATGAGGTGATATTTTATTTTCCGACGACAGAAAATGCTAAAAATTCAAAGACAATAATTTAGAAATGTGACAAAACCGATGAGCGTATTTCCGAAGGTATGAAAATTTGAGTATTTTAAGATCACAGCATGGATTATAATATCATATTAAAATTAGATATCTCTCAAAATAGTGAACTTAAATATCCGGCAGAAATTTGGTGGAACCCCTCATATATACTCAGCAAAGTCCCATGAATTCTCGAGTCATCTGCAACATCGAACGTTAAAATTTCACCCCATCTATTAAGTAGTTCAATATAAAGTCTCATGCAAGCACCTCGATACCAACAACACGTCCTGTTTTCCCGCAGACTAGTTGCCTTCATAGCCTCCGTGCAAAGTGGACGAATATCGCCTCATCGAGATTGAACTTTCCCCGTCCCTGCGTTGCAAGCTCCGACGCGGTGTAAAGCCCAATTAAAAAGCAACGAGTCCAGGAACGGCCAAGGTCGTCCGGCACAACGGGGTGTTGAATTCCCGAAGAAATAGTCGTGTTTTCGCAAAACCCAGGCCAGGACCATCCGTGGGTTGCCGGTATCCGGTCTGACGATGAGTGGGCGTTGATATTGAATTACGGCGTAGACTCGTGAGGATGTTTGAGGGATCGAGGACGCGGTTGTTGAGGGAACAAGGCGGCGGCCGTTGTCTTAACTGAACATAACTTGATTGAAAGTTTGTTAAGTGAGCCTTTGGAGCCCGGTAACCGTTCCTGGAAACTGTCCGCGGAACGTAAGGAACCCCCGAACCATCCGCTAGGACTCCCCTCTTATCGAGGGACGTTCCTCAAACTTCCGGTCATCGTTGGACCTTTGATTGCGGCCATCATTCTTCTCTGCCCCGCGACGCAAACATCAAATCCAACCCTGGACGAACCCACTTCTCGCACCCTCTTCCAAATTGCTTTCCAAGTGTTCCTCTGTTCCCATCGAAATTGCCAGAATTATCGGCGGTTATGATTACAGTTCGCCACAAGGCGCGGGTGAAATCCTTTCTCTCAAATGGTTCACCCCTAATAATAATTAAATCATTTTTATTTACGGGGCGTAAAGGATCGTTATCCAAGGTATGTTAATCAGAGGTCGGACATTGACTGCGAATTCGCACAGCGTACGATTCTTACGAGCTTTTTTCTGACTCCTCTGTCTCACAGTGTCTTATACAAGAATATGGACCCTTCACGTGCAAAAATACTCTCACGGTCTATGACGATGTGGCATGAAAAGGAGCCGAGTCATTCTGACGGAATTCTATAACCATGCTGTTCAGTGTTTTCCTAGTAAGCTGTCGTTCTCCTGCAATTTTGGAAAATAAGCGACGTCTGGCAGCGGTTGAAGTACAGGGGATCCATACTAGTTTACGACGAAAATTCTGTAAGTAATTGAATCCCGAAGAAACTCCATACCATGAATATTAATTCTGAATTCTTGGTCGGGATTGATATTTGCCAGACGAATATACCTTCTCGCAGTTATATGTTTCTTGAAAAAAAAAATTTACTAACGCCGTCTGTCTCATGTTTGTAATATTTTATAATCTGAATCGCGAACGTAAATCAGTTTCCCAAACATCGCTAATTTAGTAAAGTTAAATCGTTGCTAGCGAGGAATCTGAAAAGCGATACTGAAAATAACAGTCTCCTATCCTTGTACCAAGTGAATTACCTTCTCGTTCAGGATAGTTCTGAAAACTGGATGGCGAGAAACATTCCAACCATATTACATTTCAGGTTTCAAACAAACCAAAGGAACGATTCATCCATGCTGTCGTGTCTTATCAACGACGGATATTTTATAAAATTCTGACAAGCGGATCGAGAAGAATGACAAGTCGATTAAAGAAATGAACACCGTATCCTCATTCGATGAGTGGTCACACGTTGCGTCAACAGATGCCACGTTGGGGGAAAAAATTGCCCTTCTCAACTTCTCGCAGCAGTGTAAAAGGTATTTTCGTCGTTGACAGACTCGGCAATCAATCAGACGACCGAGTATTTACATTAACTTTTGTCAAATCGTCATCCGTCACGCCGCTCTAACACAATAATCCAACTTAATTACCAAAGTACTCTGAGGCGTCGCTCCCTCAGGCGCAGGTGCGAGGACCAACTTCCAGTCTCCATATCCATCAGGATAGGCACTCGCCTATACGCGAACCAATGCCAACATGCAGACGCTGTATATCCATGTATACCGACGTCTTACCGTCTTTCGATAATATGCTGATCCCGTTTACAAGCCAGGACAATCCTGCAAAGGATTCGAGGGATGTAGAGGAGTCCCGTACCATTATACACCAGCTGATACTCGCGTCGGGTCTTCGCCGTACCCTCATCCCTCTCACTCTCCGTCGTGTTCAGGCCTTGAGTCGACTCCCACAAGTCGGTTGAAAACCTTCATCCAGCCTATCGTCTCCGTTTTAGGGGACGCACTGGTTGCTTGGGACACGTTGTACTCCGTGTAGGTAGAAGGATGAACAGGATCGTCAACAACGTTACCGTTCCTGCACGCTGGGTTGAACGATAATTGCGTACCGTTCCTCTAGTAACGGTTGAGACATTGATCCTTTGGTTCTAGTCCAACTCGCACTGAGACCATTAACGTCATCTCGAGCAGAGCTGAGTTGGTATTGGATTAGATCGGATCATACGGAAGTTAGGACGGTTGAACTTTTCAAACGCGGAGACAAAAGAGAAAGAGAGTTACTATAGGGACGCGAGATGAGAGGATATTGCGGATAATAAAATAAAAGGCGATGAAACGGATGGTGAGAAAGGGAAGGTCGTAATTCCTCATGCAAATGAAAGTTTCTAAGGATATTAAGTCCGTAACCTGCTTTTAGAAATTCTCGGAAACTTGTACTGGGAAGCGATGTCTGTATGCTGTTTTGTTCGAAGAACGAGACGCTTTGAGGAAGCTTTCGTCTTCATCGAATTAATCAAACCCCGGCTCTTTCTTTGACTTGCCAAGTTTCGCGTGTAGATGTACAGGTTGAGTCGGTACAATCTCCCAGAGTAGGACTAGACAATTCTAATCTCGTAGTAAGCACTTACTCACCCTGTATAGTATAGGCAAGAAGAGTGTCTCATTACACAGTCCATGCAAGAAATAGCCCGAAGGGATGTTGTACGCGGATCAAAGAGTATAGTTGAAACAGTATCACCTATTATATCCCACCATTTTGAATCTATAACGAATTTATGCCGATGGGTTGAGACACTTCGAAGGAGTATAACATTAAAGAGGATTGGTCTCTATGAGCCAAAAATTGGGTACTCAAACCGACACCACTCGGATTCAACAGTGGCTTGTCTTGTTTCTTGTTCAATTTAACGTTCCTAGTTGCTGGTTGACACTTGCATACCTTAATTACTTCAGTTTTGTGGCTGAATCATCAATGTCCATCGGATAAAATTGACCAGAACGGAAAATTTGAAGCGTCGGATTTCCACTGGGGATGATTTTACCGTGCTTGGACAGTAATGATGTCAGAATTATACGCGATAATTGGGTTCGTCGATTATAGTCATGACAGATATTACTGTTGAAATTTCATGACACGCGAGAAGCTTGCTTTCTAGTCAGTCAATATCGTAAAAAGTCGCAAGTCAGCCTGAGGAAATCGTTATCAATTGATTACGAAGAGTGAGGTTATTTAAAAAAATTCCTGACAATTCTAGACGTTGTCGAAAAGAATATCATAGCAGAAGATTACAAGTCAAGACAAAGGTTGGAAAAGGAATTACATTTCGGAATTTGAACTGACGATCAAGTCTGGATGTTAATAATTTGAAAGAAAGTACGTTGCCGTGTCAATTTCTTTAATAACAAAAAGACACGTAATGCAAATTCATTTTAGTTCTTCACAGCTCATTTTTTTCTGAAATTAATTTTTGACCGATCATCTCCGTAGATTTGTTTCAATTTTTATTTCACAATGTGAAAAAACGTTGCGTGCAAAGTTATTGCAGATTTTAATTATAAAC
Source organism: Neodiprion pinetum (assembly GCF_021155775.2). Taxonomy (NCBI): domain Eukaryota; kingdom Metazoa; phylum Arthropoda; class Insecta; order Hymenoptera; family Diprionidae; genus Neodiprion; species Neodiprion pinetum. Next base: position 27,708,188 of record NC_060233.1, read on the forward strand.
TTATGATTTATTTAAAGAAAATTTTTACGTTCATTTGATACATCTTGCAAACAATTCTCCAATCAGAATAAATAACCACTGATCCATAAACATAAATAAGAATTACGACTCTGATATTAAAACATGGACCATCAATGCAATCTTTCACAAGCAATATTGTGAGAATTTTTTAATCAAAATTTAACACAATCCTCATCAGTTTCGCTTTTCAAATCACAGTTGTACACTTTTTTTTTCGTTTTTATGCTAATTTTCTTTACCAGACCAAGTACCGCACATCTTTTATAATTGTATCAACAGCATATCGATACGACTATTTGGATAGCATCGCGTTACTAATTTCCAAAAGAGTTAAGAAACTTATCAGGTCCTTTATATTGAATTATGCAAATGTTGTTTACTGATAAATAATTACCGTTCAAAGTTTATCAGGGAAGATCTTTTGCTGCTATAATATTAAAGGAAGTTACGCTCTCGACGTAACGAATCATGGAACTCAAATTAGCCCTGTATAACCTGCAGGTAGGGTAAAATTGCCCAAACTTCCAAACTCCTGCCACCTTTCTCACTTCCATTTCCTACCACCGCAGCGCTGAGCTCAAAGGAACGTTTCTTCCCGCGGTTTTTCGCCATCTGTTTACCCCGTCAGGTTCCATTTTCCTTCTCCCCCCTCTAACTTCGTTCTTAAAAGCAAGGCCGCAAAGTTGAAACCGAAGTAATTAACTAGCACAAAAATTGAGCGAATGAAACGAGTCCGGGATTAGGTTGAGTTTATCGTTTCGCAGAACTGCGACA